>NW_007578516.1:190673-196768 GCF_000690725.1 Stegastes partitus | reverse complement strand
TACTAAACAGTCCTATTTTACGCTCCCACAGTGGAATAAGCCTTGATGTGTCAGCACTGCTCCTTTCTGTGTGTTTTCTCAGCCGTGGAAACACTGAACCACCACGGGCAGCGTTCTCCTGCTGTGTTTTTAACCGCTGCGGCTCCTACCAGAGTGACATATATGGGACATGATCCACTTTCACAAACAAACACCGTATGAGCACACGGCTGACATCCACGCCGGCCTCATGCGGCGTTTCAGCGCGTAAAGCTGCTCGGCGGCAGTGAGTCGGCAGAAAAAACGTGCCACTGAACGCTCGGACGGTAGCGGCTGCAGAAACCCGCTTCCCATCATGCACCAGGGCCAGGAGGAGTGTGTAGGCTGCAGCTTTGGATTTATTCTGTAATGCTGCAAACGCCCACTCACGATCAGAGCTCAGGTTTTCAAGTGAAGGGAAGCTTTTCTTCTGCACCATCTTATACTGGAGCCACTTCCTACAGGATGCGTCTGCAGCAGAAAAATATGAATACATGGTGTTCATACGATGTGGAGGATCTTAGAAAGTGTCAGCTAACGACAGACGCAAAGAAAATCTACAAATTCAGACACGATTGTAGCTGAGGCTCCTCTAATTTAACCCAAAGCAGTTTCTGGGTGTTTTCAGTTCAGCTCACTGTGGCTCATTTTTCACTGTAATGTAAAATCCAACACCTCTATGGAAACAGAACAAGCATGACCAGAAGGAGAGAGGACTCAGAAATGTCTACTGAGCAGTATGACGGAGCTAGAATGCCATCAATCAATAAGAAAAAAAGAAAAACAGAAGCTGAATTTGATTATTTGTAAAAATTGAGAAACATTTTCTAGCGTGCCCACATGTGTCACCAACACGTGTCTCTACATACTGTCCATATTCTACTACTTGTATTTTTAATCGGTTTCCTCACTTGTCTCCTCTGTGGAAACACAACCTGCAGCTCAGCAGAATAGTCGATGAGTTTTTGTCACGAGATGGTCGCAGCTGAGTCGCTGACAAACAAGAAGAAGCCTTTATTCCTGTGAAATTCTCTTTTTTTCCCCACATAGCTGGGTGGTTCTGAGGCTTTAACTTCTGGTCAAAGAGTAACCCATCAACCGTTGAGCACAGGAATTGATTTTTGACATTTAAAAAGAAAAATAACACAGAGTGTAGAGTGAAGGTGCTTTGATGAAATTTTGAGCTTAGATTTGGTTATTTTTACCAAAAGAACTGTATGTCACACAGAAATTGTTCAAGGACCATAAGAAAGTTGAGAATCCAATGATTTTTTTCTGTTTTGATGGTTTTTGGCTCTGATGAATTTTGCCATTTTGGTAATTTTTTAGACATAACATGCCTTTGAAACCAGCTGACAGGTGTTAGGGTGAAATCAAAGGAAAATTTAAAAAGATGAACCTTAAATCTGAAAAGGACCAGAGAAATGCAGATGCTAGTGAAGTCAATAAGGACAAAATAAGGAGTAATTAGTAGCCTGGTGCTCGTCTGGAACCTTAAGGGCATTTTGGAGCTGTTGTAGGTCTAATTAATAGATGCAAGTTGACAAACCTGCAGCGCAACTAATTAGAGCAACTAAATGTGCAACGTAGCGCCGAGCGATGAAAAATACATCATTCAGTTCTGAGAAATGGTGACGCAAAACCACAAAATGGAAGTTTTCCAAAGATTTTCTTCAATTTGCAATTAAAAAATAAAAAATGCTAATAAATAGAAAAAAATCATGAAAATAAGATTAATCATACCAGAGTTAAATAGCAAAAAAAAGAGAGACTGAAACCTGAAAGTAACTGAAGAATAAAATCAGTTAATGAAGTCAGTGAAGACAAAATAAATCCAGAATTCAAAGTCATTCCTAACCTGGAATTGTCAGAAAAGTCTAACTTAGCCTGGAACCTTTCAGCACATTCAGGTCCATTGTCAAAATATACTGTTGAATTTCTAAAAAATACTGACACAAAACCACAGACTCAGGCAGGTTGGTCGCTGAATAATCCCATAATTAATAACTTTTAAATAAAGAAAACATGATAAATAAGATTGAAGTTTTCCCAGAGTTACCTGGGAAAAGTGGCGAAGAAACTACGAACATAAACAATAAGCTCCATGAGTGACCTAATGTGAAGCTCTTCTTCTGCCCCATCGTATCAGCAGCTGTTCTCCAGATGTTATGAAGGAAGCAGCCGCCTCCTGCAGCAGCAACACTTCGGTCCTGATTCTGCTCCGTCCTGCCTCAGTTAATCTGCACTCATTAGAGCAGCTCGGCCAGATGAAGCCTCCGAGGCTCAGACTGCGTTTGTTTCCATGATAACAGTCTGAATGATGAGTGGGAGCACGAGTGGCTTTACAGGAGATTGTCCTTGGACGCGTTGGAAATGGGAAGGAGAGGAGCGAGGCGGTTAATGGGCTCCTCAGACATGCAGAGCGTTTTTATTAGCTGGCTGGAGTGGATGTGTTCTGCCAGCTCACAGGGAGGAACCGTGGGTCGAGTCTGCAGGAGATGCCGCCGTTAATTCGGTCTTTGTACTCGATTAGTATTAACAGAGACAATCGAACTCCTACGTGGCTGTTTGTCTCTAAAATACCTGCATGTGTGATGACACAGACTTCTACCAGCGACACATCAGCCGTCTCTTATGAGCAGTAGTTCTGCTGCTGCACCAATTCATCAATAAATCCATCAGTAAACATCTTCTCTGCAGCTATTATGATAATCAGCTGATCATGTTTTTGGGGAAAATGTCAAGTATTCACTTCCACAATGTGAAGATATTCAGCTTTTCTTGTTTTTTTAGCAACAATAAGAGAATATTATGTGTTGACATCTGAAAACGTAACGTTGAGGTCTGAGAAACTGAAACAAACATTTTTAATTTACCCAAAAATTTCTAATTAATTGAGAAAATAACTCTAAATGATTATGAAACCTACGTATTATTATTATTATTATTATTATTGCTTGTTCTTCTCATTACTTGTCTTTATTCATATTTTTATTTTTCAGATTTATTATCTATATTTATTATTTATTAGATTTATCATCTCAGCATTTTTTTGTAATGTATATTTTTAATTACTGTTAGAGTTTTTAAGTTGGCTTTAACATCTTTGCAGGGACTACAACTAATCCTGCAGCATTCACAGTCATGTTTATTGTTAAATAAACCAGTAAATAAATTAGTTTCAGTCCCAAACAGGCTAAAACTTTAAAAAGCATCACTCTGCAACACTTCATTCCAACTGTTAATCGTACGTTTTGTGCATTTTAACAATTCTTCTTTCAGTAAAAGCAGCAGTGTCGCACTAATTTCAGCACAATCTCCCAATTAAACTAATCACGTGATGATTTTCCACAAGAATCTAGAACGATTTACAGCAAGTAGCTGATGATAAATGACAAACGACCTGTAAAACATAAGAAAGCTACACACGTTCCCTCACTGTGTCATATTTAATCAACATTTCCTGAGCTGTGCTGCAAACCTGCCTCTCAGGTTCTAAACAGTAATTAGATGAACAGTCACAACTGCTGTCAGGCAGCAGAAGGCGGTGACGGAGCTCAGCTGAAGCTTTTCTCTCATCTTCTGCTCAGGATGCTTCGTGCATCGAGGAGGTTTTAGTCGAAGGAAAAAAAAATCACCGGCGCAAAAATGAAAAGATTAAAACTGAATTTTAAGCCAGTTTTGATAGTTTAGATTTGCTGAAGCATGATACACAGTTTTGTTTGTGAAATGGTCACAAATGACACCAAAATGCACCAGTTTCTGTTAAACATAGAAACCCAGACTGGATCAGGCTCGCCGTGCTGCATTTCCACCCAACAAACGTCCATTCTGAGGCAGGAAAAACTTCACTGGCAAGATTATGCAAAAACTACTGAGCCGAATTTCATGAAACTTGGTGGCCAGTTGGAGCCTGAGCGCTGGAGGAACCGATTACATTCTGGTGCAGATTAGGGCCACTTCCATTAAAATTGTGAAGTAGGACACTGGCCCTGGTGGAGGACTTCATGGTCTGAGTGCTTCCAGTTTGAAGATTATTTTGTGGCCATTTTTTAATTGGACTGTTGAGAGAGTGAAGATGGAGGCTGAGAGTGCAGCAGCGGTGGTGGTTTTATGTTCTGCACTTTAACCTGGTCGCTAACACTGAACTGAATCTTTGGGTTTTAGATGCTTATCAGACACGTAGATCTAAACGATAAGATCCATATCATTTGCAATATTACTTTTCTCAATAGTGTGATTTTACTTTTCACCTCAGCATCATTGCCAGCATTACTTTTTACTGTTCTAGTCTTGTTTTAGTTCAGTTTATTTTTGTACTACATCACATTTTTCAGTTTTTGGACATTTAACAGAAAAAATAACAAATAAATTAATCAACAAAATAATTAAGAGATTGATAGATCATGTAAATAACCATCAGATCGGATCATATCTATGATAAAAACACAACCACCAGCTGTAATTAAAATGGATGCTCAGTTTGTTGTGCTTCATATGTTGCATTAAAATCAATTTTTAGATGTTCAATGATATTATAATATAATTATTGTGATCAGGCAGAAGTCAGAATGTAAAGTTGGGTTTTTTGTTCAAATTTTTTAAAATCTCCCTCCAGTCAAAACATCAGAAAAATTCTTCCAAATATCTCAGATCTCAAAGCTGTTGAGATGCTACAGACTTAATTTGTGGATGTTTTATCAGGTGGAACTCAATAAAATGAACAAGTAGCCCAGAGCTTCAGGGTTTAACGTGATTATTTTAGATGTGTGTCGGATAACAGAGTCGTTACCGTTCCTCCGTCCTGCTGGGACGATGTGAAGGTTGTAAAAACAGCTCGGCCCACTTCGTCTTTGAGATTCCTCCTCTGGTGTCACGCAGGAGCTCAGATTAATGCGACGTTCCGACCGTTAGCTGCTGCAAGAGATGAGATAATGATGGATGATAATGTAAGTGTGCGGTCGGTCAGCTGGAAACATGAATGTTATTAGAAAAAGGCCATCGACTGACTTTTTGTCCTTAATCCTTTCTGCCATCAGTTTTCCAGCTGAAGGAAAAGATAACAGACAGTTCAGATCAGACTGATGAGGACGGACTTCATTGTTAAACCTGTCATATTACAGTATATGTTTAAATGCCAGAACAAACACATCTGGCTGATATTTTGAGCTCTTAAGCTGAACTCGACACAGTCGGCTGGAAACAGGGAGGGAGAGTGAAGACGAAGGGAAAGTGGTGAGACGACGGTGAAACAAAAAAAAAAAAGAAGAAGCAGAACAGTTTGTTCCCGTCGATCACTTAAAGCACTTCATTTAAATGCCACATTTAAACAGCAGCGTGTACAACATTAAAGTAAATGTCTGTGCTTATGCAGCGTCTCCGAGGATGACGACACCCGGCCGTTTAAAACACAGCGATAAAGGAATGAGACGCATTATTAGTAAGATCTGACTCCCAGATCTGTTGGAGGTTGCAGTTAAACACCATCAATCAGCGCTGTGAGCTGCAGAAAGGCTCGTAGTCTTACTAAAATGTTCTGCTCTTGAAACACAAGATCAGTTTTTGTTACCTGCACGTATGAGTTGGGAGTGATTTACATTCAAGCCTCTGGTTGTTTGAGGGTTTTGGATTATTGGCATGGAATGGTGAAACTCTTCTATTTCCAATGAAAGAAGCAAAGATTTGGTCCAGTAGTTACCGAGTTCGTTCAGTCAGATTTACAGTGGCATGCACAAGTTTGGGTCAAAGTTCCTGTTAATGTGAACGATTAAGCAAGTGGAAGATGAAACGATCTCCAAAAGGCACAAAGGTACAGACGACACATTCCCTTTACATTTTAAACAAAATAAATTTTTATTTACATTTTCAAATGTAAGGTGCAAGGTGGCTTGGTGGCTAGAATCGTTGCCTTGCAGCTAGAAGGTTGCCGGTTCGCGTCCTGGTGAGGACACCTGGGATCTGGAGTCTCCATGTTCTCCCCGTGCAGTGTGGGTTCTCTCCAGGTTCCTCCCACACAGTCCAAAAACATGTTGAGGTTAATTGGTGATTCTAAATTGTCCGTAGGTGTGAATGTGAGT
>NW_007578516.1:100507-190118 GCF_000690725.1 Stegastes partitus | reverse complement strand
AAATCATTCACAGCCTTGAAAATATTGTAAGTTCTGGAGAAATTGCAGCTTCACCATGTTTCAGGGCGTTTTAACGCACTTTAAACCGAGAACAGCCGACGCAGCAGTTCTCTGGACAGGTACTCCTCAATTGCAAGTCATAGAAACCAAAGAGCTCAGTGAGCTTGTAATACGAGTCCATCACTGACACAGAGTTGCGCATTGCAGCTGCTTACAAGACCAGGAAAGGCCATAAAGTCGTTTAAGTGGTTTCACTGAGTGCACTGGCCAAAGTGCAAAGTAGAAGCAAGAAGTAGAAGAAGTTCCACTCTGGGAAAAACCTCATAGAGCTGGTAGGAAAACAAAAGGGACCCCTGGATGCTTAAGAATGGTAGAAACCAAGGATCAGCACCGAGGGCATCCTGATGAATGTGAGCGGTTCTGGTAGCAGCATCTCAATCAGACACTGAACAAAGATGGAGTCCATTACAACAGACCAACGAGGGCTTCAGGTCAAAAGCTCAGCAGGGCAAAGAAGAAAGCTTAAAATCATCAGTCCTGTAGTCAGATGAGATGAAGTTGTTTGGACACAGAGCTGAAAGGAAGAAGAAGCATTGAACCTCAAGAATTGTTTTTGGGAACCTTATAAGTAAAAACAGCATCATGAGCAAAGAGCAGGGCATGAAGACTGTGAAGGAAAACATCAGGAAGTCTGCAGAAAAACATGTTTGTAAAGTTTCTCAGTCATCCAGGTCATGTTTTTTCTTCTCTTATATCCTTAAGGAGCCATTAATAGGTGAGCGGTGATGCCTCAGACCGACAGGCATCACCTCTCACCTGTTTACAACTCAGTCCTAAGATCTCTCCCCAGGAAGATGAAACCACATTCACACCTAGCCACAACGAACCCCTTTGTGGCAGGGGGAGTACGAACAACTCACATAACAAGGGGGAGGAGCAACAAACCCCCAATTGAATCCGAAACTCAGGTGTTAATGGCTCCTTAAGGATATAAGTATCTGGAACTCCCAACTAGTCAAGCAGAACTGCTGAAGCCTCTTGGATGAGAGGTGGAACGTCTTCAAGGAACTCAAGCAAGTCCAGTTGCTAGGATTAAACAACAAGAATCCAGAAAAACATGTCCGTGAGCAGCATCGGAGCTTCTAATAAAGACAATGATGTGCAACTTGCAGCCAAAGTGGTGGAGAAATGGTTAACAGAAAACATGATGACTGTTTTGGAGACGAGAGCCAAATCCCATCAAGACTCTGGAGGAACTAAAGACCAGAGTGATGGAAGAAAGCTTTAAGCCTCAAAGAGCTGGAGATCATCCAAGTGGACTTAAAGGAAGTGGCAAATAAATGATTTGACACTAAATACTGACAGTAATATTGGTAAAAAAATAATAACAAATTTTTAAAAAAACATACGTAAAAATCTTTAAATTTCTTTTTTAGCACAACATCTTACTGTCTTTTGTCTTTTGTTTACATAATTTCCATCCAGAAGAAACCTAGTGATCAGATAAAACGTCACTTTAAATCAAAATTTGGCGTTGATATGAATAATTTTGGACGAGTTGCGAGTTATTTCCATTGTAGATTGTTGAGTAAATCTTGGAGACCTGAAATGGTAAAATAGCTCCACAAGAGAGGCCAGTGAATGCATCCACTGTTATCGACCTGCAGGATGCTGCTGCTTTTAAATCAGAAGCTGTTTTATGTACAGGATGTTAGGAAACCTTCAGAAAGGTGGTCAATGCTGCGTACATCTGTAGGTCAGGAGGGTAAAATAATCCAGATAGTTAGTCGCTGCCAACATCCAACTATATACCACTAACTTTTATTTTTTGGCAGCTTTTCCCTAAAGGTAGTGTCGGTGTTTCAACTGTTGATGGACTGTGCGGCTATTTAATTAACCCTGTTGTCAGCATTGTTGGTAAAACTCAGATCCAGTCTGAGCAAACACAGCTGCCTGTGGCTCCAAATTACAGCGAGCCAATCAGCTGGCGGAGCTGGATCTGTAGGATACCTGTGGTGCTTTGGATGAAAGCCACCAAACTCACAAAGAAAGCGCTGAAACGTGGAGCCAAATGTTTGACTTTCTGTAGCTGGCAAGAGAAAATATAAGATGTATGTACGATCCTGGGGAGCTAATGAGCCTCCACGCCTGAAAAAGGACGTGAAAAAGATCAATATTTTCTCCGTTTCTTCAGTCTTGTTTATTCATTAAAAATACAGTGTTCCTGCTGCGTGCTGTAAATAAATGCCTCGGCTGTGGTGTTCTTTGCATCCAGATATTCCCCCACCGGTTCCCCTCCGCTCGTTAGATCAGCAGCTGAGCAAACGCAGCTCGTTAACCTTTTTAAAACATCACAAATCCGGACCTCGGCGTGTTTACTCGCTGAACAAGCTGCTCGGCCGGCTCTTAGTTTGCACAGATTTCGTCGCTCAGAGTGTAGCTTTGCAAAGCTGCACCTTGTATCTGTAATTGTTTGTGACAGACTCTCCGACCTGACATGCAACCTCTGAATATTAACTAGTTTTTTCACCCCTCGCCGCCCTCGCTGTGCTCTTTCAGCGGCGGTAAATAGCCCGTGTCAGCTCCTTCACATCCTTAAAGGTGGAGGAGCAACATCTTTCATGCTAAATATAGATTCCTGCACGCTCATAGAGCTGCTGCTGCTGCTGCTGCTTTGGCCCTTTACCTCGCTGTACGATGCTGCTCTCATGCAGCCTCCCCTCCCTCCCTCCCCTCCCTCCCACAGAAATGCTGCAATGCGTCTCCCTGAGCCAAGACTGGGTCAGTGTAACTCGGCTAGCAGCAGCAGCAGCCAGCGAGGCGTCCCCATAGCAACAACCAATGAGGCTCGAGGCTCAAGATTTCTTCCCTTTTTTTGCATTATTATATATGGAAAAAAAAAAAAAGCCGGATTAAACTTGTCAGGGGGGCTTTAGTTAGTGGAAGTGGAGAGAGATGAGATGGCCAGTGAGCGGGAGGGAAGGCTGGGCGGGGCTGAGGATGCTCACAGACATACGTTCAGGGTTATTTCTGCTGGAAGACAAGACGCCGTACTATCAGGAAATGATGCTTTATGTAACAGAGTGTGGCCTTGTGTTGGACTGAATACTCACAGGATGAGTTTTTTTTTTTTTTACAACTTCAGTGATTCTAACTCTTCATCCAGCACCATCATCAGCTCAGAATCTCTTCAGCTTTATGATCCTGCTGGAATAATTACAGCCCCTCCAGCTCTGCTACAAATGTTATCAGGCAAAACTAAGATTGTTTTGTGATCATATCAGCGTGCAGACTAACCCTGCAAGCAGTGTCTGGCTGTTTTTATATTTACTGCTGTCTCGTTTTTCCTCACTGTGGGCTTCCTCTATGGAAACAACAGAATCATTGCTAAAAGTAGAGAGAACTCCACGTGTCTTCTGAGCAGCATGATGCACGTATAATGCTATGAATCATTATTATTAAAAGTAAAACAATACATTTATATCTATGTGATTTCTGTGGAACCTGAAATCAACATGTACTATATTCTCTATTCAAGTGGCCACAGGTGTTAGCAGCACTGGAGAAACTGCTTAAACTTACATTTTTTAACTTCTAGGGAACTAAAACATTTCCACACAACTCTGCACATCAGCTCTAGAAAGATGTTTCACCGTGCTGAATGTGTCTTCCGATATTTTACTGATAACGTTTCTACTCTGTGTACCATCGTTAAGCCACGTGGCTTTTATTTTATTGTTTAAGTATTATTTTATTTCTTTAGGTTTCTGCATAAACACAACCTGCGCTCCAGCTGAAAAGTCTCAGAATTTTCATCACGTGTCTATCGGTCACAGCTCAGCCAGTTGTTCCAAACAGGTTTATTTTGAGCAAATTTTTAAATGACACCTGTAGAATAAAGTGATTTTTGGGGTAATATAATGACTACAAGCTCTGACTTGTGTGTTTCTCCTGATGGAATCAAACATCACACTTGATTTGTTTGAAAGCTGAAAAAATCTGACAACTCTCTCTGTCTTTTCAGTTTCTGGCTTTGATTTACGGTGTCATTTTGATGATTTTTTTAAAATGACAACAAGTCTTTCAAAGCTGGTTTTTGGGGGATCTAGAGGGTTAAATCACTGCTGTGCCAAACTGCAATTTTAGCCTGCAGTTTCCTCTAATAAGAGGTACCAATACATAACTGGTTCCTGCTTCAGCGGGGGGGAAAAACAGGACCAAGAGGAACAGGGGAGCAACAGTTTGCTATTTTGAGGAAAAGCAAATTAAAATATGCTGTCCTATTTTTGTTAATAGCACAGGGAAATGGTGGGACGTGGTGCCAACTGCATTTTTCTTGCGTAGTAGTAGTATATGGGTTCATATCCCGTATGCATTTATTTTACCTTTTTTAAAGACATCTATGGTGAAAATCAAGTTTTTCACCTTGTTAATATGTTCATGTGGTGTTTTTATTCTCTGAAAGACACATCATGAGTGAAATAAGCAGTCAGTGCCATCACTAGCATCAGTGTACAGTTACACCTCTGACATTTTAGGGAAAAAAGGGATTTTTCTTTTCATGGAGAAAACTTCTAAATGTGGAACTTTGATACACAGAGATAAATTTTATAGGTTATATCAGTGACTGGAGGATGTAGCTGGTTATCTGTCGTGTTTATGGCTGCTGGGTGCAAATGTTTTAAATCTGTTAGCAGGAATGATTACGATGGATATGGACACGAGAGTAGCCTGTTGTGTTGTGACAGTGTTTTATTTTGTCTCTGTCGGGGACCTTGTGATTGGATCCAAGGGGTTTTTTTGTAGTTTTTTTTAACAGAGATTACAAATAGAAAATCTTTTAAGCAATGTTTTAGGCAGTTTTGTTAGATACGGTTTCAGTTCCTCTACAATAGTAGACAAAACATTTCTGTCAAATAAGGTCACTTTAACTGCTCATGGGCCAATCGTGCTTCATGAATCCATTATGAACCAGAATCTGAATCCACCAGTGACTCTTTCTGACAAGTGTTGTTCATCCCTACATGTAATAAGAGCAGCACATATCCATTAATCCCTCCGTTCACTGACCTTGTGGAAGTCATAAGTTTGTTTTTCATGTGTTTCCTGCAGGCCAGCGAATCCTCCAGTATCAGAGTGATGTCCTGGAGACAGTTGTGTTGGTGAACCCGTCAGAGGAGACTGCTGCTTCAGAGGTGAGTCACGTCCGGACAGCGCAGACAAAACAGCCACAGGGTGGTGATGAGAACATGTTCGAGTCCTGCAGGACACCCGGAAACGTTCAGAGGCCAAAGAGTTCAGACTGAGCCGGACTCAGCGTCTCTCCAGAACAACACAGCGGTTCATTATTCGTCCACAGTGGGACCTCCATGTCTCTGCTGTTAGTGATCATCACTCTTCTGATTAACATGAGAACACATCATCACTCTGGGTTGAAGCCCCACTGTGCACTGTTTAAAAAAAAAAAAAAAATCCCATTAGAAAAAGAAAAAAAATAAAAAATGTTGCAGCAAATGTGCATGTAAGAATATGTTTTAAAAAATTATAATAATTTCGAAAAAATGATAAAGACTGGTGAAATTTACTGCAAATACAAGTAAAATGGGGATTTTTTTCAGATTTCAATAGTGTTATTTTACAGTCACAGATTGTAAAAGAATAAATTACTGTTAGAAAAAATAAGGATTTTCGAGGATGACATTCAAAGTTTTGGTCTGTTTTTTTTTTTCGTTTTTTTTTACTGTCAACCTGTAAATTAATATTTCTTTCTATAATTTTAATAGATATTTTCTGTAATTCAACAAAACAGAAAAAATCTAAATTAAAACCAATAAAATAGTAGTTTAAAAAAATCTGTCTGTTTCAATCCTTAATATACATGTTTATTTAAAATAAAGACTAATAGCTTTAAAATATTGATATTTGTGTAGATTTAAATACTATAAACAATAGTGTTGTTTTTTTTCAAACATTGTTAAAAAAAACAAAACAACAACAACCAAAAAAACAACTAATTACCATTTGTAAAAAACACAGATTTTTAAGTTGATGTTATTTGTAGTTTTAGCCTTTTTGTTTATGTTTCAAGTGTACATTTATATTTTTTTCGGTGAGTTTACTAGGTGTTATCGGTACTTTAACAAAACATAGAGATCTGTACAATAACAGTTCAGTTATTCAGTGTAAGTCCTTATTATACTTTTTTTTTTTTCAAACAGCAGCAGCTTCACCCACTCAGTGACTACATCAAGATTTTGAAAACATGCATCTAAAATAAACAGATCTTGTATTTTCTGTCGCCTCTGTTGGGTAAAAATAGAAGAAATGTTTTCAAATGGTCTATTTTGGGAACAGAACAAAAGTGACAGAAACTGACAGACACTGTTCAACTCTTGAGAGTAATTTTAGACTGCTACGTTTATATTTGGTGCGCAGTATGAGTAGTTCGTACTGAATATTTGGCCTTTTGTCTCACACTCACAGTGCTGGAGTGTTTCTGTTCTTTAGCTTGCTATTCACTTATTACTCAGAGACATTACTATCAAATAGGGAAGAATTTAGCAGCAATCAAACTCAATAGCTCTCCAAAAACAAATAACGATAAATGAATCAATACGATGCATACTGTTAACTGACTTCTGTGTTTGAATTTTGCCACCCTTTTCCCAGGACAGAGCCATGGGACTTTTTTGTTTTGATGTTAACAAAGGTTTATTATTCTGTCAGCAGTTGTTATAGCCATCATTCTGTCCTCTGCACAGACTCGCTCTCTCATCACCGACTCGGCTGCAAATAAGTTGCTGATATTGAGCGGTCAGAGCTCTGAACAGGGAGGTGACATCCTACTGCAAAGTGGAGCCTTCACCTGGCAGCACTTCTCCGACATCGTCTCCAACCCTCAAGTAAGTCGAGTGAGCTTTCACTTGAAATATGTCTTGCTTGTAACACATGTATAAACCTCAGATTTGAAGGATTAGATCAGCGCGCTTACTTGAGGTTGATTTTCCCCGTTCTTGTGTTTTAGGTGATTGAAGTCCTCTCCAAGGCCCCTTCACAGCAGCCGGCCAGGCTTACTGTTTCCTGTCAGGGAGACGGGGGCTGGAGCTCCCTGGGCCAAAGCCAGGAGCAGCAGCCACTCCAAAATCTTCTGGAATACCGCCTGAACCCCGAACCCCACCTCCCCGACATGGACGGAGTCACGGAGTTCACAGAATACGTCTCGGAGACAGTGGATGTGCCGTCACCCTTTGACCTCCTGGAGCCGCCGACCTCTGGAGGGTTTCTTAAGCTGTCCAAACCCTGCTGCTACATCTTCCCCGGAGGCAGGGGGGACTCTGCCCTGTTTGCCGTCAATGGATTCAACATCCTGGTGGACGGAGGGTCCGAACGGAAATCTTGCTTCTGGAAGCTGGTTCGCCACCTGGACAGGATTGACTCGGTTCTGCTCACCCATATCGGAGCAGACAACCTCCCAGGCATCAATGGGTTGTTCCAGAGAAAGATTGCTGAGCAGGAGGAAGAACGTAACCAAGGATCTGGTTCCAGCAGCAATGGCGACTGGATGAAGAACCTGATCTCCCCTGAGCTCGGGATTGTGTTCTTCAATGTCCCAGAGAAGCTCAGGATGCCCGAGTCCACACTGAAGGTAAAGCGAAGCATTGAAGAGGCATCTCTGACACTTCAGTACCTCAACAAGCTTGGTATCACACCAGAGCCTCTTCACAGGGTCGTCAGCAACACCATTGAACCCATCACACTGTTCCACAAACTCGGCGTGGGAAAGTTAGACATGTATGTCCTAAACCCTGTGAAAGAAAGCAAAGAGATGCAGTTTCTAATGCAAAAATGGGCTGGAAACAGCAAAGCCAAGACAGGGATTATGATGCCAAATGGAAAAGAAGGAGAAATATCTGTCCCCTACCTGACGTCAGTTACTGCTCTCATTGTTTGGATTCCACACCGTCCTACAGAAAAGATCGTCCGGGTGCTGTTTCCAGGAAATGCACCGCAGAATAAAATCTTTGAAGGGCTCGAGAAACTGAAACATTTAGACTTCCTGCGATACCCAGTGGCTACCCAGAAAGACATATCATCTGGTGCACCGCCTCCCATCATCAAACAAACTAAAATAAGATCAAGAACTGACAGCAAAGAGAGTCTCAAGTCCTCACCCAAACCACACTCTAAAACCACTAAGAAAGAAACCAGTGGGCAGGAGGACGAGTCAAAGAATGACACCACTAAAGAGAATAAAGTAGAGAAGAAGGAAGAGAAGAAGGTCAAAAGTGACAGTCTAAAAGCCACCAAGCAACAGAAAAACAGTGAGGTGGCCCCTGGAGCAGACAAGAAGGAGAAGAAGAAAATACCCAAGGAAAAATCTGCCAAAGAGAAAGCTGCCAAGATGGATGAAAAGAAAGACAAAGAGAAAAAAGAAATTAAGAAAGAAAAAGTAAAGAAAGATGAGAATATCAGAAAAGAGGAGAAAAAAGACAGTAAAGCCAAGGAGGACAAAAAGAAGGATCCAAGTAAACCTGAGCTGAGAAAAATCACCAAACCTGACCTAAAGCCGCTCACACCGGAGGTGAGGAAAACTCTGCACAAGGCTAAAACTCAGACTAAACCCAAGACAGACAAGAATAAAGCAGTTAAAGAGGAAGCAAATGAGAAAAAGCCAGTTCCAAAGAACATCCCCGAAGAGGTTGCAGCAGCAGCTCTGGCTGACAGGTCCATCGTGTCCTCACCTGAAGACCTCACAGAGGACTTTGAGGCTCTAAAACAAGAGGAGCTGTCCAAAAATGAGACTGAGCCAATCCAGAACGATGTGATGTCTGGACATTCAGTGTTTGCGGATACTAAAGTTTCCGCCGTAGTCTTTCCTGAGGAGAAAGCCACATCTGCCACCACTGAGATAAAGTCTGTTTCACCCACATCCCCTGTGAAACCAGAGGAAGACAATAATGGCAAAGGTGCATTAGAACAGGTTGCAGCAACTCTAAAGAAAGAGGCAAGTGATGGTTTTGATAAGAAGTATGAGGAGGAGAAAATGGAGAAACATGACAAATACTCTGCAAAAGACAGATCAAAGAAGAGTGACAGCTCAGAGGAGGAGGGTGACGTCATTGAAAAAGCAGACCTTGAAGGGACAGAAGATGATGAGGTCCTGAAATATAAAGCAGAGGATGTGAAAAAGGAGAAAACAGGAAAGGAGTGGGATACCAAACCCACTGAGCAAAAACCAACCACAGCACTGTCTGGACATGCAATAGTAGCTTCCGCTGCTTCCGAGCAATTCTCCTTCATCCAAGATGAGACCATCCCTGGTTACTCTGAGACTGAACAGACGATCTCTGATGAGGAGATCCATGAGGACACAGAAGACAGGATCCCACAGCTGCGCTATGATGTGGGCTCCTATGACATTTCTGTCCCCGACGTCCCTGGCACCTTTGATTCCATGCACGGTATTAAAGAGATGAAGAGCTCTGCAGATGTTGCAGAAGTCAAACCTAAGGCCTTCACAGCAGGTCACGAGCCGGAGCTTGCACCTTACCCCGCCATCATTGCCGCTCCTCTTGCCGAAGAGGAGCACATCTCCTCTGCAACATCCATCACAGAATACGACAAGCTGTCGTCATTTGCCACATCTGTAGCTGAAGACCAGTCGATCGCTTCAGTGACTGCGCCACAGACTGAGGATGTCGGAAGAAACTCTCTTATGCTGGACACAATCAACAGTGTTCCCTCCCGGGCAGAGGCCGCCCAAGGAAAGGACTATCTCCATTCAGCTGGAACCATCTCACCCACCTCTTCTCTAGAGGACGACAAGTGCTTCAAATCTCCTTCCTCTGATGAATATCAGCCCAACATTCCTGAACTGGAGGGTGACGCAAAGATCAAAGAAGTCCACGAGGAAGAAGATGATGAGGATGACGAGGACGAGGACCAGACCCCAAATGTTGACATCCCTCTGGGTAAACTGCAAGAGGGCTATGAACACGCTGCCTCCATGTTGCTACAGGAGAAGGAAAAATCCCCACCTGCCACTTTCTCTCTAAATCAGTTCTCCACCACACCGGCTGTCAAAGACAACCAGGCTCTCAGTTCAGAGGGATTTAAGACTGAAACAAAGCCTATTTCACCGCCTCCATCTTTCTCCCCTGGGTTAGAATCCCACTCCAGGCAGGAGAGTGAGGAAAGGTGCCTGAGTCCAGACGACAGCACCATGAAACTGGCTTCACCTACGCAATCTGTGCCGACAAGCAGCGGCTATTCACCGACCGAAGAGAAACCCTTCAAGACAGAAGACAAAGATGAGGCATTGACCAGTGTAAAAGATGACATCCAGAAAACAGAGAAATCAGTCACTATCTCCGACAGCATGGCCTTTATTGGTACGCCAGGTGACAAAACAGTGCTTGAAGCTTCTGAAGAATCTGAGGAAGACAATGAGGATGACTACTATGCCAAAAAGGATCTACAGCCTACTGTTAAGGCTAAACTCATGGAGGCAAAAGAGGGTTGCTTCTTGGATGATGACTTCACCTTTGAGAAAAAGTCTGCAAAGATAGAAACAGAAGTCAAGAGTTCAGATAAGACAGCAGTGTCCTTTAGCACAGAGGAGAAACCAAAACCTCAAGTGATGTACTCCGATGAGGAAGAAGAGGAAGATGAAAAAGATGATGATTTTCCAAGTGCAGTTGGGCCCAAGGCCTTCACGACTGGCCAAGGAAAAGTTGACTTCAAAGATGATCACACAGAGAAAATAGACATTACTGTAAAAGAGCCTGAGAAGAGCGTTCACTTCAGTCTGTATGACTTTCCAGAGAAGGAGCCCAAAGAAAAGGCTGTATATATAAGACAGGACACACCCTATGTGCATGGCAAAACATTCTCGTATGGCGATGTTTATGACAGCAAAACAAGCTCGACCGACTCTGACTCATATCATCCAGAGTCCATAGAAAAGGTGGAGAAAGACACTGTAAAGACTGAAGTGAAGAGTGAAGATTTGCAGAAACACGAACCACCTTCACCAGTTGCTGCCGCTTTCGGAAAAGAGACATCCACCCCATCATGGCTGGACTCCAAGAGCTCTTCGACTTCACCTCAATTTGATAAAGATGTCAAGCCAAAGGAGACAATTGAATTCAGCGATGGTAGTCGATTCCCTTCAGTGGCTGATAGACCTGAAGCCTCCACCACTTCTTTATCATCAGAAAAGGACTTCACATTTAAAAGCCAGACTGACAGCATAAAGTCTCCGGTATACTCGTCAATGACAGCATTCGACAAACCTGGTGCCACAGGCTACAGCGAGAAGGGAGCATGTCTGGAGATCGATATGCGAAAACTAACAGCAAGGGACGAGGAGGACTATGATGATGATGAAGTTGTTGATGATGATGAAGAGGAGGAAGAGGATGAAGAAGATGAGGAGGAAGAGGATGATGAGGGTGCTATTGATTCTGATATGGAAAAAGGTGCCAAAGAGAAGTCTGAGAAGGAGGTAAAAAGTCCCATCAGTGAAATGTTTGGCTCAAATAGGCCCGAGTTTATGGTTTCTATGGCTGGATATGGGTACAACAGTCAAGGGAAGCCAAGTGTGAAAGAAAGCAGCACTATCTCACCAACAAAGGCTGAAGTTGACACCAAGACTGATTCCTTGTCCTTCAGTGGAAAGCCAATGGATTTAGGGGCTACAGGATTCTCTGGCTACTCCTCAGGGTTTGAATATTCGTATGAAAGCAGCAAGAAAGAGTCATTCCTACCAAGTCAGACCGCAGACAAAGGACAAGAGGATTTCACTTTGAAATCAACAGAGGACAGTTATTACCAGAATGAAAGAGCTGATTCTGATTTTGAGAAACAGAAGACACCAGACCTTCTGAGTAAGAAATCACTGGACACAAGCTTCCAGTACACGACTACTGCTGGTCCTGGGTACTCCTCATCTTCGGCCTATAGCTACTCGTCCTCCACCTCGGGATCCCTCTCCACCAGCCGTCAATTCGGAGAGGAGCTTGAGACGCCTGCCTCTGCAGAGCCTCTCTTTGAGTACTCCTCCTTTAAAGATGAACACTCGCTTGTTATGGATTCTCCCTTCTCCAGCTCGGCTGGAACCAAAGACGACTACTTGGAAGTGTCTGAGAAGCAAGTCACAGCTACAACCACAGCTGAGTCTACCTCCAGTTGCGCTCGCTTCTCACCCCTCAGCCCATTTGAAGAAGTCAAAATGTTCCCCTCACTCTCATCCACCACTGTTAGTGAAGACAAGAAGGAGCATGCAGCTTCATTAGGTGGAGTCACAGATAAAGGCCCTCAATCTGAATGCTTCTATAAGCCTGAGTGGCCTGAGGGGACCAAGCTGGACACAGCTGCTGGGTATGGGGCCTCAGCAGGGCCATTCTCTCAACTCTCAGACTTCTCCAAAGACAAAGAGGCAGCCAGTGCTGCTCTGTTTGGTGTCACCTCCTCACCTCGGCCAGACATTGAAGGCAAACATTACTTTGAGGAGACTGACAGCAGTGAAGAGGAAGATGAGGAGGCTTACATGCGTGAGATGACTCGGAGGTCTCCCTCCGGTGGCCTGGCTGGCAGTCTATCATTTTCTGACAAGCCTGTTGCTCCACCTGTCAGTGAAAAGATGGGTGGAGCTCTTCCAGATGTTTTGGGCTCCTACATGCCCTCACCTCTCCAGGCCAGCAAGCCAGACACAGCCAATGGCCCCACTGAGGTTGGTGCAAGCTCCACCGTCCCCGCTGGAGCAGCAGCCAGTGGTGGTGCAGCATCAGGTCCGGCCAAGGTGGAGTCCAGAGAGGGAGCAGCAAGTTACGTCAGGAGTTCTTATGAATGGGAAATTCCAAAGCCTCAAATGGGCATGGTGCCCGGAGACTCCCCTCCTCATTACCGTCACGATGATGAGTTTGAAGAGGAGTGTGAGATGGAGCCAGAGCACCCCGCCCGTCCACTTTCGCTCTCTTCAACTGACCAGCCATTTCGCTCACCGTTCTATGCTGAGGAGTGCAGCCGAGGAGGCCAGGATGATGATGACGATGACAGTGATCAGGATACACCAATGGGAGCCACCTCCTCTTACACCAGCCGCACCTCTCCTGGATATTCATCCTCTGAGTTCAGGCAGCGCAAAGAGGACCTCTCACCTTCCTTTATCAACCCCTGTATGCGGCAGCTATCCAGCGACGAGGATGATGAGGAGCAAGGCCGCAGGAGTGATCAGTCACAGGAGGGTGACGAACACGACCTGTCAGTCAAAAGAAGGGCTCACAAACAGCCCCATCATCACCAGTCCCACAGCAGGGACAGCAGCTCTCTGCACCAGGCTGGTGGGATGTCAGCAGGCCTGGGTCTGGCCACAGAGGACACCCCACCCACCTCCGTCAGTGAGTCCCTAGCCTCTCAGTCAGATTCTGATGTGCCTCCAGGAACTGAGGAATACCCCTCAGCCACCGGTGACGGTAACATGGACTCAGATGAGGATGCAGACTACATGCCTGTTGATAAATCTGCATCAGGAGGAGGCAGTCATCACTCTGCCTCCAGGAGGAGCCATGACCCTCCTCCTGCGCCACTCATGGATCCCTACCCTCACCCCCCACGTCCAGACGTGTGCATGGTGGATCCTGATTCTTTGGATAATGGCTCTCTGAAGAAAGAGCCAAAAGCCAAGGGCTTAAAGAAAGCTTCTGGGAAAACTAAATCAGCATCCCCAGCAAGGCGCAAGAAGTCTCCCATGCCTGTCAAACAGATGCCATCTCCTCGCAGTGCCTCGCTGAAGAAGAAGGATGCAGACAAGAGCTCGCGTATGTCTCGTTTGTCAGACGGACAAGGCTCCAAAGACGATGACCTCTCCAGATCGAGCTACAACCCTGGCAAAGGGCTGACTAATGGCGTCAAGAGCAGTTCAGGTAAGAACATGCCATGAAAAATAATCTTTTCAGATATAACTGTTGAATCTTACAAAAGAAATTACGTAGGAAATGTGTTTGCATAATAGTGACAGTTTGGTCTTGTCCTCCTATCCAGGTTCTCAGAAGTCCTCTGCTGCTGCTCCTGGCCTTCCCATTTATGTGGACTTGGCCTACATTCCCAACCACTGCAGCGCCAAGAACGTGGACCAAGAGTTTTTCAAACGCATTCGCTCTGCATACTACGTGGTGAGCGGGAACGACGGCACAAGCGGTGAACCGAGTCGAGGAGTCCTTGATGCTCTGCTGGATGGCAAAGCTCAGTGGGGATCAAACCTACAGGTATTGTTTGCAACTCGACTGTATAACTTGTATTCAAAGATCATCTATGTATGGATTTGGATTTCTCGCAAATGCACCCTGTCACATAGTAAAGGTTGTTGTGATTTTAAGACTGTATTAACTTTGACTGTTGGATTGGGCACGTTGAAAGTACTGTCCTGACCTGTAGATCCCCATACACTCTAACTGTAGTCAACCTAAATCAATGTAAAGTCAGGGAGCCTATTAAAATGCACACCAGAGAAGAAAAAAAATGTACTTTGGGCATCTACAAGAATTGAAATTGCCACCAACAGAAAACAAAGTCACGATGCTATGTTTCACCTAACTAACCAATAGTCGTCCAGCTCAAACTGTAGCTCTTGCTGTTCTTCCTGAAAGGGGTGGGAACAGCAGCAATTCAATTCAATTCAATTTTATTTGTATAGCGCATATTTACAACAAGTCATCTCACAGCAGCTCATTGGTTTTCAGAGCAAAACAGCTCATGTAGAACAGCCATAAAACCAGGCATTATGCAGTCATGGTGAAATGAACCATCTTTACAGTACCACATACTATGGAGACAAGTGAGACTTTGATTAATTTGCTCAATACGGGACCTTTAAAAAAGCATTCTAGAGAAAAAGTTTCTGCTAAAAACATTACTAGAACTTTTCAAACCTTTCCTAAAATCTTTTATGAACAAAAATTTAATTTTAAGAATAAATAAGTCGAGATAGAGTTCTTTTTAGATGCAGACAAGTGCATTTAATGCGTCTTCTTCCTCTCTTTCCACTATTTGCTCGTTAACCTTTTCAAAATCCCCTTCACTAAGGGAAACAACAACAACCTACACGCTGAAAGTTGCTCAATTTGAAGTAGATTTGGATCATGCAGTAAGGCAGTGGTTCTTTCAGTAAATTAGTCATTATAATGATAGTGCTCACTTCAATTATTGCAAATTTTCCACAAAACAGTTCCCCGCCACTATTTAGTAGGGGCAACAATGCTGCATCCTGGGCTTAGCGCCACCCAAGACAATTGTGATTGTTTTAAAGAAATACAAACAAGTTTTTTCTTCCCTATAGCAGAGGGATAATGAGGAAACAGTGTTGTGGTGGTAGGTCTGGCTATGTGAGGCTAGGTAGGCTTTAACCACCGCATACTGGGCACACCCCGGAATACCTGCTGTTTTGGAGATGCTCTATCATCTAGTAGCCATTACAGTTTGGTTCTTGTCAAAGCTACTCAGATTTTTCCTGCTTCTGACTGACTCCTTACTGGCTGCCTGATATATCCCCCCTGCTTTACAGGAACTACTGAAATGAGATAATCACGGTTATTCATTTCACCCGTCAGTAGTTTTAATGTTGCGGCAGTTCAGTGTAGATTCTCGTCACCAATCGCTTCATGACATTTTCCGTTTTGTCGCCTCCCCCTCAGGTGACGCTGATCCCCACCCACGACACCGAGGTGACCCGTGACTGGTACCAGCAGACGCACGAGCGACAGCAGGAGCTCAACATCATGGTCCTTGCCTCCAGCAGCACCGTCGTCATGCAGGACGAGTCCTTCCCAGCCTGCAAGATCGAGTTTTAAGATCCCCTCTCCTCTCTCTCTCTCGCTCCTACTGGCCTCCCCGGTGTAGATCTGTTTTTAATTCCTCCTCTCTATAGCCTGATATGCAAATTTGTCTCTGCTCTGGGCCGTGTGGACAGCAGAAACAGATCTGGATAACTGTCTATTCTTTTTTTTTTTTTTAAAGGGACTTTTATTCATTTATAAGCTTGTCGTGGCTGTCACCATTTGTATTACAAAGGTAGTTTTTAATTATTCACTATATCATTAATATTCAGTCCTGTGAAAGGAAAAAAGATCAGTTTTTCTGTCCTTTAAGTTGCATTTTTCCCCCCTTCAAATCCTGTGAAACAAAGGCTTCTTTGTTGAGACAACATGCCCGTTGTATTGTAAAAACTATTCGTGTCACATGAATGCTCGGCTGCTCGTCTTCTAATTGGCCTAAATCGAAGCACAAGATTGCGCACCTTAAAGCCAGCAACAAAACACAAAATGACGTTCTCCCACTGCTCCATTTGATAGAAAACTTTCCTTTCCTTATCTTTTAAAAGACATTGACAGTGTTGAACTTTGTGCCTCCCACTGACATAGTGAACTAGAAGAAGTAGATCCCGGCGATCCTCGCAATATGTCTTTTAAGTATATTTGCCGTAGCATAGGGAAGCTCATATTCAAAAATCTGTATTGTAAGTGAACTCTGATATTTCTACACTTCTCTCAAAGTGAAAATCAATCGTTACCGTGAGAATTTCTCAGTGGCTGTTATTTCTTACAGTGAATTTGACAGATAAGTTCTCTATAACGTAGTCTTTGATGTATTTTTTCAATGTATTACCAGTTAACATATCGTCACAGAGGTCACGTAGAGAGCTGCAGGCAGAGGCGGCGCTTCAGAAAGAGAAAAGAAAATCATCGTCCGACGTTTGGATTCTACCTGTTTATATCTTTACATACAGAAAAGAAAACCTCATATCTGCGTGTATACAAAAGCTGTGTTAAAGAATGTATTCCACTACAACGACAGGAACATGTGGTCGCGAGGAGAGCTCGGCTGGTTGGTTGAGAGATGTGGGCAGGTTCGACTGATGGTAGACTGTCACCCACATGTGCCTTTCTGTCCTGCTACGCTGGAAAGGGGAAAAGAATCGTGTAATTTGTCTTAGAAAAGTCGCGGCACATCCACGGCTCAGTTGAGCTGGTCTCCTCTGAAAACAAAGGTCTGAGTTGTACATAGCGAGCGTAAAACGGCACTTTTAAAGCACCAACTCAGTATTTCAGCTGCCACTCAAAGAAGCACAAGTGTGCAAAATCTTCAATCGCTTTTTTTCCAATTCCGCCCTGATCACGTCGAACTTCTGGCGTTTTTAAAAAGTTAACCGGCAAATGTCTTTACTTTCACGTGTTCTTTAGTGGCTGTTTTCACTTTATCACCTAAATATTACGTGTAGATGTGTTTTAATTCGATTGACTGATCGATGATTTTTTATATTTTGATAAGTTTGAGATTTTAACCAGGAACCAAACTAAGAATCGAACACATATAAGGACCAACAAGCCTCACCAGGGTTGCTATATTATGATTCACAATCCAGATCTGTGTTTAATTTCATTTCCTCGACTCATCTAGGGATGCATGTGCAACAGATGCATGCACATAAAGGCTCTTTAATAACTTTAAAAAAAAAAAAAAACAGAAGGAAAAAAAAGTGTGGAGCCCAAAACTCCAACTGATTTGAATGTGAAGATGCAGATTACCTTTACGTTCTCCGTGGAGGACTCTTTGATCTCCTGGTTGCCTTGGTTACTGAGCATCATACGGTACATCTGACTCATCGATCACAGTCGCAGCAACAACCTGAAATGCATCACACAACTCTGCGCGGGGACACGACCGCGCACAGTCCCGCTATGATTTCTGCGCCACCAAACACACAAAACTGAGGCGATGCCGAGTTAAGGTTCACATTTTCCGCTGAGCTTCGTGGGTTTATATAAAACAGGGTGTTTACTCGCTGACACTAATCTGCATTCCTACTAAATACTGCATCACTGTAATGGATAATAACAATATCAACACCACTCAGAACCCAAACTGCCAGACATGAGGGACACCCATGTCAATACATTTTTATCTATCTTCTATAATCCACCTTTTTTTCTTCCCAGACAAAGCTTAAAGAACACACAAACACACACCTAACTAACTGCTGCATTTTTCGTATTGTGCAAAAAATAAAAACAACAAAAAAAAAAGAGGAAAAAATAAAAATATCTGTGGCATTCAGACTGCCGTGAAACAAATCATCATAAAGACTGTTGGTTTCCAGTGAGCCCTGCTTGTACGTGCATGTGTAACCTTTTGAGTTCTCCTGTATTGTAATAGCTGAAGACTTAACATAGAAATGCTATTTTAAAAGATGTATATTTAAGAAGCTAAGCTGAGGAGGCACATGTAACCTGGCTGTGCTGTGCTGTAAAAGAAAGCCTCGTGATCGTTTTTTTCTTCCTCCTTTTTCTGCTTCATGGTTCTACTTTCATCTCTTGTTTTAAGTGCAATATTCTCTTTATCTCTCTTTAAAATGCTTAAAAAAAGGTAAAATAGAAAACAGATTTATTGTTGAAAGGGACAAAGTGTGGTGAAGACCAATAAAGACATCATTTACGGAAAAAAAAAAGTCTCTGTTTTCTGTTTTTATTGTGAAAAATAGTGGTGGAAAGTAACTGAGTACATTTATTTAACAGCTTTACTCGAGTATTTCCACTTTATGCTAGTTTATACTTCCACTCCAATACATTTTAAAGGAAAATTTTCAACTCCACCACGTGTATCTGGCCGCTTTAGCTGCTTGTAAGATGTAGATTTTAAACGAACAACACAAGTAAAAGTTTAACTTTTTTTTGGCTTCTTTCAAACATCAGTGTGTTGTGAGGTCACATTTTAGATGCCTTTAAGTTCTTGACAGCTCCACCAAACAGTGATTTTGCCCTTTAAACTGGGTTTCATTTAAATAAATGTTCTAATGATTCGGGATTTTAGCAAAAATGAATTACTACAGACAAACTGAAAATAGATTTTTGCATAAGAACTTAGTTTTTTCTTTTTTTTTTCTCACATTATTCACGTTTTGGGGCCCTCAGATTTACAGTCGTCCTCACATGTATACATACCCTCCCGTCAGGCCAGCTGACAGCCTTCCCTGGGCCCGGGACAAGATGATATTAGATGCCCCCCCCACATCTCCCCTTTTCTTTGCTCTTCCTCTCCTGTTCCTCACCTTGCCTCCTCTTATTCTCCTCTATTCTGCTTTCTTTACATCTCTTCCATCCATCCTGCTCAGACTGTCCGACTGGGCAGCAAGCCCCTCCCGCTCCACCGTGACTCGCTCCCTCTCTCTCTCTCTCATCCGTGGTCTGACTCTGTCCCCCCTGGTGGACCAGCGGGCCCCTTCCTCCTCATCTCTGTTACCTGACGGCAGGTGGATCTCGCCTCGGCCTCTCTGACTCATCCTCTCTGACGGAGCCACTAAACTCGTCTGTTTCTGTCAAACAACCCGTGTTTTGTCAGGATTTTAATCACAGCTAATGGATATTAAGAGCTAGCCAAAAAACGGTACAAGGCTAACAAACGTTGGCTCCGCTGTTTCTTACGTCGCTCTACGTTGACTTTACTAGTTCCAGCTTCGTTGTAACCACCTTTTTTAAAGTATTTTTTAAGCAAATCTCTAAGGCCTCTATTTTCTTCCTCTCTTGTTCTCTTCTTTTTCCTTTTCTGAGCACCAGACTTCTGCTGAGCGGACATTTTGGTGCTGAAGTGCAAAATCCGAACTTCCAATCAAAGGACATCAGACGTTGATCAGGGGCCAAACCATTTGATGTTGGAGGTGGGGGTGGAGGGCAACTCCAAAGATATTAAGGACAGTTAAGACGAAAACAAATTAAAACTTCTAACTCAAATATTGCACTGTTTCTTTCCATTAATAGCGCTTCTTTGGGGGGAAAAAAATCCATAATTCAATGAGGGTCCAGTTCTGGGCCCCCCCGCCACTCTGGGTCCGGGACAACAGACCCGTTTGTCCCCCCCCCTATCGGCGGGCGTGCCTCCCGTGAAAGAAGGAAAAAAAAAACAGGTGTCACTGAAATAAGTTGAAATTGACAAAAGTAATAATAAATAAAATGTAATGAAAATCATGATATTGCTTTTGAATTGTGGTTCAAGCATGATGGGACCCCTAAACTAATCTTTAGTTGAACAACCCTGTGAGCCAATCACTGCATTCAAGTGTTTTCTGTAACTCTCTGTCAGACTTCTGCACCTGTTGACAGGTGTTTGGACTTTGGGCCCACTGCTCATCAGCAAAGTGCTCTAATTTGTCTGGAACCGTTTTTTGTTGTTGTTGTTGTTTTTTTTTTTTTTTAATTATTCTTTTCAACCACAACGTCTTATTTCACTGAATTATTTTATTATTATATTATAATTATTATATAATTATTTTTAAAAAATGTATTAATACTTTTTTCAGTTTCTAATTATTTGAATGACTATTGTGAATGTTGCCTTTTCTTTAATGGGTATGAATACATTTGTATCTACTGGATATAAAGTAGCTCCAACCACAGCAGCTTAAACAGTAAAATGCTGCGGACACACTGATTCTTCACTATTATTAATCTAATCATGAGCAGATATAATAATGTATTAGTCAGATGGACTAAACCAGGACTTTTATTGCAATACTTGCTTGTTGAATCATTGGACCGAAACAAACTGGCTTCCAGCTTCACACACAGGTGTCGTTGCCTCGACACAACATCCTGTGAAGGTTAAAACGGGTTGAAAACATTTGGGAACTACTGTTGTAACAGCAGTAACTCTTTCTCTCATTCTTTCCGTCTCCTTTATCCTCCAACAACCTCTTATTCTTTGACCCCTTTGGTGGTCCACATCCCCAGTTTGGGAACCACTTAAAGGCCTCACAGATACCAGTTTTCAGGATGATGTAATGGGTCGAACCCCACAGAGATTTCCAGACGCAGCAACAGTGTGTTCTTTGTCCTGGATTTCTTTTGAGCGGCCTGAGAGCCCGGAGACGCGCAGGGGCGGCAGCGTCGATACGAGCCGTTTTGTCATGCAAAACAAGCCGAGACAGAGGCGGCAGTGATCCGCCTGAGCGTTTGTGAAGCTGATACTGGCTGGAAGCTGCAGGACAAACCCCGCTGTGAGGAGCTGCTGAATGGATGCTGCAATGACATCACCTCCCGGGTCACATGATCAGGGTGGAGAACAGCAGGAACAACAGATGTGACAGTTTTCCTTTTATTCAGATGTGGAAAACAACCGAGTCTATTTAGTTGAGTGCAGCGCCGGGTGTCAGCGTTGTGCTTTTCAGTAGTTCACTTGTACCCAAATACATTTACACAAGTACAGTTTCCATTTAATGCTATTTTATACTTTTCAACTCCACTTTAGAGGCAGATAGCACATGTTTCACCCCACGACACTAATTTAACAGCTGCTTGCACTGAGCTTATGAACTACACAACAGGACAGGAAGTGCAAAAACCTGTCATTTTTTTTACATAGTCCTGGAAATAATCTAAAATTTAAGGATTTAGAAACATTTTAACAGTTCAGACATGTAAAATGTAGAAGAAATGTGCCAGATTCTGCTCTATTCGTGGTACAAAATGTCAGGTTTGCTCTAGTTGTATCCTTCCAGGGCTTGATTTAGCTAAATTTGATTTTCATTTTATTACTCTTCTTCCTGTGAAGCACCTTGAGATGTCGTCTGATTTTAAAGTGTGCTATACAAATAAAATGTATTGTTAATAATATTATTATTATATTAACCCATACGTACTGTTCATATTAAATACCTTTACCACACTTTGTTTCTGTCAAATGGTCCCTCATAGTAAGTGTGTGAACCAAATTGTAAACTCCAGATCTATTTAGAATGTCTTAATAGCCTTTGTTGCATGTATAAATGTCAATAAAAAAGTCACATAAAACATGGCCTTTACAGTTTCACAGTTTCACAGTTTGAAGATTCTCTAAAACCATCATTTTCCTTGATTTGACCCACACTGGTGGATCTAAAATCCACATTAATGGTCAAATTTGAGCCCAAACAGCCTCATTGTACAAAAATTTGCAGCACTTGTACAAAAGTATCAAACTTTAAATTATTTGATTTTTGTGTATTTTGGGCCACTTTAGGAAAAGTCCTCAAACTTCAGGCTAAAAGACGTTTAGGGTGTTTTCACTGCTGCCAAATGTCAAAATGGATCAAATTTGACCCAAAACAGTATCCATCCATCCATCCATCCATCATCTATACACCGCTTAATCCTCACTAGGGTCGTGGGGGGCTGGAGTCTATCCCAGCTGACTCAGGGTGAAGGCAGGTTCACCTGGACAGGTAACCAGTCTATCACAGGGCTACACTTAGAGACAGACAACCAAGCACACTCACATTCACACCTACGGACAATTTGGAATCACCAATTAACCTCAACATGTTTTTGGACCTTGTGGGAGGAAGCCGGCGAAAACCCACGCTGCATGGGGAGAACATACAAACTCCATGCAGAAAGATCCCGGGTGTCCTCACCTGGACACGAACTGCCGACCTTCTTGCTGTGAGGTGACGATGCTGACCACTGAGCCACTTTGAAGCCCCCAAACAGCCTCAGTGGACAGAAATTTGTAGCACCTGTACAAAAGCATCAAACTTTAAAATATTTCCATTTTTCTGTATTTTCGGTGACTTTAGGAAAAGTAATTCACACTTCAGGCTGCAACAATGATGTTTAGGGTGTTTTCACTGCTGTCAAAGGTACAAACGGGTCAAATCTATGTAAAGGTTAACCTGCAGCCAGTGCTCACCTGCTACAAACATTGAGCAAGTTTCCCGCTGACTCACTAAATAGCACCATGATAGCAGGAAACAAGTTCGACATAAGTGGCAGTAGGAGAAGGCTGAATGTAAGGAAGTAAAGAGCAGAGAGAATGATGAGGTGGATCAAATCTCCAGAGAAACATTGTGCAGTGAATAAACTTCACCCTGACTGAGGAGAAGTTCATTCTTCAGAGTCGTGCTCCATAATGAGCCCAAAACACACCTGAAAGCTCCAACAGCTGACCTCGACCCTGCTGAACAGAAAGACGAACGCTCCCGACACGACAACACGCTCTCAGAGAAATATCTCCTCGCTCCACTATAATAATCGTACAGCCGGAGTTACAGGTTACTCTGCAGAAATATCACCTTCCCCCTCCTGAACATCACTCTCGCTGCACAGTTGTGGCCTTCACAGCGACAGCACTCGCTGTAATGATGCCGAGTCCAGGCGTCGGGACACATTAACCTGTGACAGATTTACTCGGCTGAGTCACGCCGACTTTGAGGTGTTTCAGCTGCTGAGGAGTACTACTGTCAGGAAGATGGACGCCTCCGTTCACACCCCGTCGTGTACTTCAGGCCAGCTTTCTTGGTTCGGGTTTCTTAATGCTGCAGCAGAGATACAAAAGTTTGTGTTCGTTCTTTCTTTGTTTTACCCGAACAGTTCCTGCTTCAATTTGACTGGCCTGCACGGACTCATCATCCAACATCAACTAGTGCTTGTTTAGCTGCATGAGAACAAAACCCCTGCAGCCAGATTCAACGCCAGAAGAGAAACCTCCGACCTAATGAGGATGTGAAGGTCAACAGCTCCGACCCATCCAGGTGTGGACTCCACAGGTAGCTCCCTCCTTCCTGAACTCTCTCATTCGGGTCTACACTCTCTCCTGCTTGGTCAACAAAAGGCGCCTGATACGACCACCACAGCCGGGCCTGAGGTCGACAGCTAGACTCGTCTCCTCTGTGATTCCTCGGTGGTGGAGCGAGCTAACAAACTCTGTTGGATCTGCAGAGTCCCTCTCAGTCTTCAAGAAAAGACTAAAGACCCAGATCTTCACTGAACACCTTTGCACTTCCTGTTGGCACCAAGGTCCTATCACACTTGAACTTGTTCTATGGCACGTATCAAGGTTATGTTCTCCCGACTCGATCCTTGCTTGTGTTGCTCTCAGATGTACGTTGCTTTAGATAAAAGCGTCTGCTAAATGAACTTGTAGAATTGCAGACCCTGTGATAGACTGGCGACCTGTTCAGGGTGTCCCCTGCCTTCACCCTGAGTCAGCTGGGATAGACTCCAGCCCCCCATGATCCTAGTGAGGATTAAGTGGTGTATAGATACTGGATGGATGGATGGAAGGATGGAATTGCAGACCTCTGAAGATGCCTGGTGGTTCAAGGCATCCAGATATTAGCAGCAGATCTTCTAACTCCTGGGAGATCACTTGTTTTTTCCAGCACATCCCATCGATTGGACTAAGATCTGGGGAACTTGGAGGCTGAGTCCACGCCTTGAGCTCTTTGTCGTGTTCCTCAAATCACTCCTGAACAAGCAGTGGGGCAGAGAGCTTCATCCGTCAGTGAACATAGCTGCCATGAAGGGGGTACGTGGTCTAGAACAATGTTTAGGTGTTGAAGACCACGCAAGCTTGTCATCACTGAACAGAGCTCAGGTTTTTGTCCATTCAGTGGAAAATTCAGCGGCGCTTAAGTCACCTGTCGTGTATTTTACACTGTGAGATGTTATACTTTGAACAATAAACCATTTTTTTCAGATATTTTGACTTTTCATTTAAAGAGGCCATATTTTGTACATTTACAGGTTTATCATTGTATTTTAGGGTCTCCTGAAATATGTTTACATGCTTTAATCTTCAGGAACATTGTTTCCTCATGCTGTACATTGCTCCAGCACCTCTCCTCAAACTCTGACTAGCTTTGTTTCAGCTGCTCTCTTTTTTTGATGCCCCCACGAGAAGACAAAGGCGAAGAAACCTTGGTTACACACCGTCGACTCCAGGTGCAGGACAAGGTTGGAGCTCTGGCAGAAGCAGTTCTAGTGAGGAAGTAATGGCTGATGGAAGCTGCAAGGCAAATGGGTTACATGCTGACGTAATGGAAGAAAAGTCAGGACTGAAAACAAGGTAGAGAGCAGAGTTTCTGTGAGAGAGAAGAGCTGTGCAGCATTTTTAAGTATCAGAAAGATGAACAGAAACACAAAATTTAAAAAAAAAAAATAAATTCTTCAGAATAGTTTTAACACTCACTTGAGTTGATTTTTGACTTCTGAAGATGATGTACTTCTCTTCATGGGAGATGTAAGCACCATTTTTCAAAAGCAAAGACACTGAGCTCAAAAAGACGAAGCACAATCATTCTGGTGTCATTTTATTTTTATTTTTTATCTGTACACACACAGACAGGTCAGTCGTGTATTTCACCTCTACAGTACATCGCAGTGTAACATGAAACCTCGCTGATTTAACACAGAATTGCACGTCGGCATCAACCCGGATAGCTTCTCGAGCATGCGTGCACCTCCCTCCTCCACGTGCACACACCTGCTACATAACTGCTCGCCACAATGAAAGCGCGTCGACCGTAAAATGCCCCTCCTGTTTGTTCAGAGATAAAACTAGAGATTAGCTTTTAGATTTTGTTTTTTCTCCACATCATGAGGTGATTTTACAAAAAAAATATACACAACAGCTATGGTACAATTAAATATCTGACGTGTGGGTAGTAAAAATACAGATTTTTTTTTTTTTGATGCGATTTCAAAATAAATATTACTTTGTCTACAGTTTCCTACTGATTATATTAAATCTTCGATGAGGCTTAAGGACTTTGGCAGTAAGCAGTGCACACACGGTTTGACCTGCAGATCCAACACTTACATTTCACTGGCAGTAATGAAGATTCAGCTGCTGTCCTTCACCTTTTTCTAAATGCAGGATCTAAGCACGCAGCGCTGGACGGACGCCGCTGGAGCACGAGATCGGCTGATTGTGTTTTCTCCGACTGCCGTCTTGTGCTGAGAGTCATTTCCTGCGTTTCTCATAAGAGCAGTGAGTTTATGAGTTTCTGTAACAATGAAAACAGGGAAGCTTGTGCTCATGTAACAGTGGTAAAGCACAGCTGCACCGATGCAACCAAACCTGTCACCTGATAAGACAGTTGGTTCTACAAAGGCTAAAACTTCCCTACTGCAGCTGTCCGAGGGGAGACCATGTAACACAAAAGCCTCTAAAGCTCCATTCATCGATATCTTTACAGCCACAATAAATCAACGTGAATCTGAAAACCAACAATGCTATGCAGCTTTTTAGCCTCATTTAGCTCGTTGTTTTAGCGTAACAGCAAACTGACTGTATAGTTGTGCTCTCACCAGCGTTTGTTTTGGAGTTTTCTGCTCCCTTGTGGCCAAAATCAATTAATGCAGCTTTAAGGAAATGTCTATAAATGTCAGTAACGGAGTAAATAAACTCGACAATAAAGCTTCACTTTACAACCTGCCGTTTGCTGTTACAGTTTTACAGAGAGATGGGCTGAACCAGTGGACTGTCAGGAGGCTCAGTGGTGTCACTGGTGTGAGTTTCAAAAGGCAACGAACATACTGTCATATGATTGTCCAACACAGAGCCAAGTGTGAGGATCAGCTGCCCAGAGGAGGAGAGGAGAGGAGAGGAGGTCTGGTTGGCTGTAGCTCGGTACACTTCGCTGCTCACAAATGACAACAAAGATGAAGCTCGTAAAGTCAGAGATGTTTGCAGCAGTTTGTGATGTTCTGAACGTCTCCTCGCTCTACTGCTCTGCTGGGTGAGAGGTTCCGACCTCCAGAGGGGATTCAGGATGGGGGAGGCTTTCCGGACTGTCCATCCACAGCTCCAAGGACTCCTGGGTGTCGAAGAACTCGTCGGGCCCCTCGGGGGACTGCGGCGTCTGGGAGCTGGATCCCGCCTCGCTGCTGCTCTCCCGGAGCTCCAGCAGCACCGGCAGAGAGCCGGGGAGGCAGTAACCCTCCATCCGACCCAGAGCGAGTTCAGCTAAGGCAGAGCAGGGCGGCCTCATGCCGGGATCTGAAACCACACCGCTGGAAGGATCCAAGGCTGCAGGATTCACCTCCTGCCCTTCCAGCACGGCGTCAGGATTGTCAGACTGTTGATCGGCAACAGTGCAGAGCTCAGGATCGTCCTCTGGTGAGTTCTTTGGAGTCAGAGGGACCTCGGTGGGGTTTGAACCCGCGGAGCAGGTCGGGTCGAGGCCTTGTGACCCAGCGGGAGGTGCCGCCTGAGCACAAATGTTCTGAGAGGAGTGGGTTTCCTCGCTGCTCTGAGGGGTCAGAGAGATCTTATCGCTGAAGCTGAACCGAGGGGAGGTGTCAGCCGTGGTGGGAGAGGACGGCCCGGCGCTGGACACTGTACTGGAAGGACCGCTGCTGTCTGCAGGGGCACAAAGTAGAGCCACAGAACCAGTACAGAAGGAGAAAAAACACACAAAGTTAGGCCTGGGAAATAAAACGATAGCACTAGACACTTCATGAACGGCAGTATATATATAAAAAAGAAGAAGTGTTCAGAATGTTGGACAGTTTCACTTGAACGCATCAGATGAAGGCTCCCATCAAAAACACATGGATCAGCTGCATGAACAAACCTGAACTATGCTCATAAACAGCCTATTGGAGCCCTTATCTGAACCTTAACCTCAGCACACTGCAGCAGCATCACTCTTGGTTTTAGTTGCTTTTTCTATTTAATGCAAGGTGAGATTATTCATTTATCCTTTTTTTATTTTTTAAACTTATTTGTATGTTTTTCATTGTTGTGTTAACAATAAAACTAAAACCTCAATGCCTTGTTAAATAGGCAAAATTCTAAATGACCTTTTGTTCTCCTGCTCTTTATTAAAACTAGGATCAGTTATTCCCAGTATCGACTGAAAACAAACATTTTATTGTGATATAGTTTTCAGCTACACCGCCCAGCCCTACTCAAAACGCCGTTCGTCGGTTCACTGGGTTCGGCAGAACAACGAGTCTGAAAAGATGACAGACGGAGAGCTTAGCTTTAAAAAAAGAAGATAGTAATGGACAACTTGCTTTCCATAAATAACCCCCAGACGTCTGAAACTGAGGAGGGCCAACCTAGAAATGTCAAATCTCAGTGTGAACGTGGATCTGCTGTGATACTCACACCAAGGAGGTCTGTCAGAACGAGATCTGAGGGAGATGGAGGAAGAGAGGACTCTCTGAGGGATGTACGAGTCTGCAGACGGCTGGTTGTGTGTGTCGAACATGGCTGTGAGGGCTGCAGGGACCAAGACACAAAGGATGAAGTTGTGTACAGATGTTTGTGAAGTCCAGAAATACAAATGTAAGTTGCGTGTTTGTTTCTGACCTCTGGTGGTCCGGGTGTGTGGGTCCACGGCGCTCTGGCACACACCGGTGAGGAACTCGTTGACCTGTTTCAGGGACAGCGAGTTGTGCAGCGTCTCCAGAGGGTAGATGGACGGCACCATGGAGCAGCCTTCGAAGCCTGCGGCAGAGGAGAGACACGACGCCCGCAGGCACATCAGCCCTCAGTTAGCAGAGATAGTCGGCAGATCAGCAGGCAGAACCACTTCAACTGAAGCCCAACGCCACTGCCCCGACGCCACCCGGACACTACACCTCAACGCGGTGCTCTGAAAACCTGCCTCTAACCCGCTTGTCAACTCCTGCCAGCCTCTATGGGTCATTTCCACGCAGGCAAGTTGCAAAAAACCATGCTGGACGCCAAGACAACATGACACCAAATCAAACACGTCTACACATCTCAGACGTCTCGCTCTATTTGCAAAAGCAAGCAGGTCTCAAACAGAAAACCCCCTCTCTCCGGTCAACACTCAGACGCTGCAGCTCTGCCCAAGCTCAGGTCCGTTATCCAAAACACTCCGTCCGCTGTTAGTCCACCAGAGCCGTTCACAATCACAAAGCGTCAAACCGCAGCTCACCTCAAACTCCCAAAACCTCACAGGAGGATGTTTCTACTGTGTTTATCTGCACAGGGTGTGACTTGACGCCACACGTACAGCAAACAAGCAGGAATGACATGCTGGTTAAGGTCAGGTAGGAGCGCAACTGGCATTCACAGTGAACTCAGAGCAGCTGTGGGTGCTGACGCCAAATGCACAGTTGACTGTAATGTGGATGTGAAGTGCAGTAATGTAGAGAGGAAAAGGCGTCTGCTCACGTCTAGTTGATGCAAAGATGGTGCTGCAGCAATCTGCACTGTGGAATTTAAACATGTTGTAAATATTCATGAATATAGATCACAACCTGCTGCAGTACGATGCTATGTGACGATTTATCAACTGTTTGTGGAGGAATGTGCAGATCATTTTTACATTTCACTTCTACCGTGTCCTGCCTATAGAAGGAGGAATACCCGAGAGATGATGAAATTAATTATATTTTTTTTTTTTAATTTTGAGGTATTTGAGGAAGCAAATGTACCAAACTTGTCACAGTATTAGTGTTTCATGTTTTAAAAAAGCTGTACAACAACTGAAGTACAGCATCAAAGGGCAGATCAAAGAGGAAGCCTGAGAATCGGACCGGGCCTTTAGTGACACCTGAACGTTTGATCCTCAGAGATAATATCGAAGTTTGAAGCTCAACTCAAAGATTCTCAGAGTGTCCGTCCTGTGCATGTGAGGTGTTTATGTAACAGAAACCGATAAACAGATGTTACATTTTATATCTTGGATATTCGCTGAATTTGAGAAGAGATTAATTCAATATTTATCCTGATACAAAGATTTGTACATTAGCAGGACTGTAGCACAACGTGGTGGTGGAGCAGCGCTCTGTTGAAAAGTGCAATAAAAAACATTTTGTCTCTAAAACCAATGAGTAATTGTGATAATTTTGTTCTCAATGCTGGTCAGATATTACCAGAATTGTGCAGCCCTACTCTCCTCTCAGTCCCTCTGTAGCGTTTATTATTGTCTTTTTCTTGTTTGCCATTTTGTTGAACTAATCATTGCACTCTTCTTTATTTTTGCTGTTTTAATTAATAATAATTTATCTCCTTCTTAATCCTTAAGTATAGTTTTTCTTATGCGGGAGGCCTCAATCTTAAACCGACTGGAGCAAAGGTGAAAAAGTCTGCTGCTGTTACACTGCACTACAATGACCATTAATAGGCACTTAAATTAACTGGTAACTGCTTTGATAATTGATTAATTGTTTTTTCAGCACATTGACGATTTCAGTTTTCTCTCTCTGACCTCGTTTGCAGCAGCAGGCGGCAGCTTGTAGAACGTACAGCGAAAGAATCAGATATTGTCTCAGGAGTTCGTGGTGAACAAACTGGAGCTAAAATGAATACTGGAAACAAATTTTAATGAGTTTCCCATCTGCTAATGCAGCTTTATAATAACCTCACTGTTGGCAATGATTAATCTTACATGTGGTGCTTAACCTGGATCTAGCAGGGTTTGTTATGCCAGAGGTTTGCCACCCTGTTAGAAATAAAGACTGCATGATAAAACAGTTCTCCACTGACTGAGCATTGTGGTCCTATAGAATCAAAAAATAAATAAATTAAAAATTAAAAGCTGATGCCTACGAAACCAAAACTGCAACTCAGAAGTGATGCTAACAGCCACTAATGTAGCCTGATGCTACCAGGAACAGATTTTAGTTTTTTACTTTTTAAAGTAACGCCGCATAATAAATGATTGAATTAGCTGTCAAATATTTAGTTAATTGTGAACAATTCTGATAGTTGATTAATCAGATATTTTTGCAAGGAAAAAAAAAAAGTCTAAATTCTCTGATTCCAGTTTTTTAAAATGTGAATATTTTCTGGTGTCTTTCCTCCTCTGTGACAGGAAACTAAACATGTTTGGGTTGTGGATGAAACATCACATTTGTTATCTTTGACTTCGGGAAACCCTGATCAACATTTTTCACCATTTTATGACATTTTATAACCAAAACGACTAATCAGTTAATCGAGAAAGTAATCAACGAAGCAACTCATGAGTAGTTACATCCCTATGCTGTGCATTGCTACCACAGTGATGCCAGTTTGTCTCATCCTGCAGTATTAGAGGGAACTGCTTTGAGTAAATGCAAAATACACAAGCCATTGTTATGGAGCTTGTTAATACCGAGTCTGGGGTGTTTTTAAACACAGTGGAAGGAGAAAAGAAAGTGGGATAGACTATGATAAAATCTGTAAATAAGCAAATGCTGAAAAGATTTTACACATATGCTTAAAAATCATTCATTTAGGTCTGAATAATAAATTGTATTTGGTTTGCTGAAAAAGTAGTAATGTTTTTGCCTACTATACTTTCAAGGTTAAGGATACTAAGCGTGGTGAAGAGGAAATAATACCTGTATAAACTATTTTGATCATCAATAACGGCATAGGTACCTTTTTTTAAGGAAAAGGTTTCAAACGTATGGGTTCAAGTGGGATTTTCAGAGGCGTCTGTTATAGTAAATTCCGTATCGGTGGGCTTTGGATTGCTAAATTGAAGAAACAAGACGTTTGAAGACACCGGGTTGCGATTTGGGAAATTGTGTTGTGTATTTTCTGTAATTTTCTAGACCATATTCCTATTAGAGCTAAATTGTAAGCAAGACGACACCAGACTCCAGGGTGTTTATGAACTGGAAGAAAAGAGGGAAAAACTGCCGACACCACTGCAGAAGGGAAGGATAGTCGCAAAAAAATGGCCCAAAAATCCCAAACAGCTCACACCACTCCAGCTTGCAATCTGCATAACCACAGAAACAGGCAAACATGCAGCAACATCAAGAGGCCAAGCATGAGAGTCAACCACAGAACAGGCACAGTCCCAACGAAACCGTGAGCAGTGGGGTGGACAGAGCGTGAGGCTGGGGGATGGAGGGCGGGGCCAGGGGCTGACCGTAGAGGTACTCTAGGGGATCCTGGCCGGAGATGAGCCAGTTTCGGAAGAGGCGGAGGTGGTAGGAGCACTGGTGGAGGTGGTGGGCCAGCGCCCGGTCCAGAGACAGGTGGCGGCCCAGGCTGAGGTCAGTGGAGAAACGCCTCAACAACTGGGCCACATGGTGCTCCTCCAAGGGCTCTGAGGAAGAAGAGGGACAGCGAGGAAGGACAGAGCAGTGGACGAGGAAGAGGAGGAGGAGGGGGAGCAGTACAAAAGACATGAAACGAAAGGTTTTAAGCCAGGAAGGAGGGACAGAGGAGGACTGAAACAGCGGAGAAGGGAAATAAGTCGGGCGGCAGTCAAAGGAAGTCCTGGTCGACTGGTTGAAGGGTCGGTGGGCTTCTACCATGGCGAAGAAATGAATCTGCATTTAACTTAAGATGAACTAAACGAGCCACAGTGCAGAGTTACTGCTCACCTTATTATATGAATTCTATATCATCATAAAAAGCTGAGATGTGGCGCATATTTAATCATTTTAACCAGGTTAATTTATGCTGACATCATCACAACAGACTCGGATCATGATGGGATTTATGAAAATAGAACTTTATCAGCTGCTGATCCCAACTGAGCAAACGGAGGACTGTGATGCAGAGAAGAGATTTATTTATTTGTATTAAATCATATGCCAGTTTCGTTGTTGTGTGCAAAGTTTACCTTCGACTGTTTTTGGTCCTCTGCTTGAACAAAATACAATAGCTGTGTTTCCAAATGACAGTAACTGAATTTGAAGCAAACTTTTGCGATGTCACAATAATAAACAAATAAACAAACAAACTAATTGTATATTAGGCTTATTTCTATCTAACGATTTTGAAGCCAATAAGCTAGACTGCATCAGAAAGTGGTGGTGTAGGCTATGACGCACAGGGTCGTAATAAATAAACAAAACCAGCTGTCTGAGTAAAGTTTTAAATATTCTTTCAAGTCTGTTAATATCGGCCATGTTTCACGCTGTCTGGAGCTGAAGACAAACGGAATTAACCGATCAGTCGTGAACTTATGTGTCCAGTGAAGCACATTGACTCTTTTGAAACAGTTGCCAAATTGTGACCATTTTGTGAAATTTTGCCGCTTTCATCACCCGTTTCTGATGCGATAATTCAAAATGAGTATTAAGAATATATTGTAAAAGCTAGCTTGGTGCCGACGCAGAGTAAATGTTCAGTTAAATAAGTTAGACCTGGTACTCTCCGTTAGGTTGGGTGACTTCAATGTATTGAAACTGCTGGTGTGTTCACAGACAGTCATCCTCCCACCACCAAAAATAGTGGATTAATCCTGGGAGGCTGTTGTTGTAGAGCAAATATCCGATTAATGAGAATTCGGTTGGATGAGATCATATCAACCAGTCGACCTGAACTCTACAGCCCTAGAAATAAGAGCTTGGATAGACAGGGAGGGTTTCAGGCAGAAGAGGAGGAGGAAGGAGGAGAAGGAGTGTGCTGTTTGTGTGTATGAAGGTGGAGCTCTGGACAAAAGCAGCAGCCAGCAGCTTATCCTGGCTGCCAAACAGCCAACCATCAGGAAAAAAACAAAAGCAGCAAATCATCAAGCAGAGAGAAAATCATCCAGCACTTCAGGAAAGTTCAGAGCAAGACAATGAAAATAAAAACAACAAAACACCACATTGCTCCTCTGCAGTATCTCGACATCAGTTTAACACAAGCGGTATCCAATTCACAACGAGACCTCACCAAGGAGCAAGTGTGACACAGGACATTTACAGGAAGCCCAAAAAAAGATTAGCACCACCTCTCCAAAATAATAAAAAATGCGCTGCAGAAGCCACTTAATGTGCAGATAAATCTACTGTCCACATGAACAAACGACTTGGACGCCATCCTATTCGTACAACGCTGCAGCCGGACACGTGGAACCAACACAAAACGGCAACGCTGGGTCGTCGTACCTGTCGCAGTGCACCAGAGAGATGGAGCCACTGCTACGGCGGAGGTGTCATCTTGTGTTCCTGTGGTGGATGATATACGTAAATAACAGCAAAACAATATAGTGTGTGGGGGGGAAGGTGTGGAATGTATTTTCTACGATGTACCGTCATGTTCACCATTCACGGCCTGAAACTTATCCCCAAACCATCAACATTCTCAGCAGCCACACTAGTCGCACGGCAACAGAGGCAGAAAACTCTCCAGACACATCCATAGCAATCCAACTCAGCCCTAAAATCCATACCCAGAGAGACGAGAAGACTCGCACAATCCACAACGACCTGCCCATTTAAACCAGTCTTTTTCTGCAGATCGAGCTGGAAAATTGCTGATCGTTCAGATAAGTGGTCCACAGCACCATAAAGCCTGCAGTTACTGTAACATCTTATTATCCATCTCATCATCCATTACCAAGAAGTGAAAAAACAAATCAATGAAAGTTGCAAAGCAGCGACATTCAGTTGTAGCCACAACCCCTGTTGTTATCCATTAATAATTGAATACTTGCTGTTTTTTTCAACGTCTGCACAACCACACCTGTGCACCGAAAACACTGGAAACACGTGTGCACTTATGAGTAAAAACAAAACTGACCAATGACTCTTTGAGGACAGACACAGGAGATGGGATGATGGCAATGCTTTAACCCTTCCCCAGTTTGCCGATAAGAGCTGCTCCTGGGTCGATCGGCTGTGTGATGCGTTAATCCACACGACACACACGGCCTTGATAACCAAACACAGGTTTTAAACAGCAGAGGGAGTGAAGCTGAGGTCGGAGGAAAACGGGAGAAGGGTTAAAAACATTGATTTGCTGTCGGTGGCGTTTTTAACAATGAGCTGAGTTCACATCCTCTACAATGATGACAACAGGTGTGTACTTCATGTAATGTACTGAGCACACATGCACGCAAGCACGCACACACACAACTACCCACTGGAAATTAAAAAAAATAAAAAAGAAACAACACTGAATTACTGGGTAATGGTGACCAATTCACAAACTGTATGCAGGATGTTAAACAGGGTTCCCACCCTTGCTGACGAGGCTCGATACGCTGTTCTGTGAGGGAGGGATGAAGCTCTGAGAATCTAAAAAATGGATTATGAAGCTGCTACGATGGGCTCAAAAAGGGATCACCTGTCATTCACGAGCTTCTCTGATAAAATGAAACTACTCTGCCTCATATGTTTGGGGATTCCCAGCGACACAGAGTCCTACTCGGCTGTATCCTGTGGCTCTGGAGGACCAGTCATCTCTGCTCCAAGGCTCATTTTTGACAGAAAGGCTGTAATACAAGCTGAGGACATTAGGTTAGACAGATGTTTGCCAGTCGGACAGGCACTGAGAAACTAAACTTTGTGATATCTCAGTATCTGCTTCTTCGCTCCCTTCTTTGTCTCTTGCAAGTCCCCAAACTTTATAAATCAAGAGGCCCTTTCATAAGTCAGGGCTGATATTTTAAAAATCATTGACCTTCAGAAGTATTTTTTTTTTAACTGGCCCTGTAATAAACCCAGTAAAGCTCCTGATCCTGGCTAACTTGATTACACGTCTGTGCTATGTGGGCTTTAATATAAAACGAATACTGCATTGCTGAGTTTTTGATGTCTCAACACTATTTCTCTTCTCCGTTCACCTTGTGGCAGAAATTCCTGCTCTGATTGTGTTTCTTTGTCATGTTGACACAAACGATCAAAGGCCGACTCTCCTTCAGGAAGACCAGAATACAGATTTATTCAGTGTTTGGTCAGACATAAGCAGGGTGAGGGATTAGTAACCATCACAGCCACTGTGCACCACATTAATTCCTCTGTAAAGGCCAATTCATGGTTTCCGTGTCCATGTGCTCATATCACGTGCACTCAGTTCTGGTCATACAAGTGGAACATAACGCCCTCCTGCAGACGGTCACATCGCCCCTAATGTTGAACACTAAAAAACCACACAGGGCTTCTGTGACTTTGCACTTCTTCCAGGAAACAGCAGCTGGTTACAGATCGAACTGTAGCAACGTGTCAGTGATTATTCTTGAGGTGTGCCGACACAGCACAGGATTTCTGGAGAGTTTACAACGTCCTACTGTGTTTGATAGAAAGCGGTGACAACTTCTACAACAGCTCTTATTATAATGAGTTTAAAAGATGTAGATGACAGCGAATCTCCTCACAAAGCCGCTCCTCAAAACAAGCATTTACTTTAAGCTCCATTTATTTTCTTGGCACATTCCTGTCGGTGCACTTGCAGTGTGTACAGTCTGCCCGGTCACAAATTTAGATCTGCAGACGGGTCCATACAGACCCTCAGGGACTTGATGACGAAACGTACATTTACAGTGAAAGCATGAATTGGCCTGAATTGATGCCTTTTGATGTGGAAGAAGGTCACAGCACTCAACTACACTAAAGTGAGGTTTTTAAAGTCAGTTTTACACCAGATATAGAGAAGCACAATATCAGCTAAAGCCACAACTACTGAATGAATCGCCAGTTTTTTGCTAATCGATTAAACTGTTTTTTGTTTTTTTTTAAGAGAAAAAGTCTAAATTCTAAAAGTCTAAATCATCAAGCTCTGCAGAAGCCTGATAACGATCCTGATCATTTGAATCAGGTGTGTTGGAAGAGGGAAACATCTAAAACAGGGGTGCCCAATCCTGGTCCTCGAGAGTCCCTATCCAGCATGTTTTAGATGTTTCCCTCTTCCAACACACCTGATTCAAATGATCAGGATCGTTATCAGGCTTCTGCAGAGCTTGATGATTAGCTGATCATATGAATCAGGTGTGTTGGAAGAGGGAAACATCTAAAACATGCTGGATTGTGGCCCTCAACGACCAGGATTGGACACCCCTGGTCTAGACTATCTCTGAGAGAACATCATCTGAGACGGTTAAAGTAGAATGAAGTCTACAGCTCTGTATGAAAATATTACATAGAAATACATTTTGACTGTCTAAGTTAATAAAGTAATGAGTTTAAATATACTGGCAAACATTTAATATCTGCCATCCCTAAAAAGATCTGTTTTTTCCCCCTCACCATATGTGAACCAGTCTCGCGTTGGAAGCATCATCGGTAAATGTCTGCTGTTGTGGTTAATTCTCCATTTTATATGCAAACCTTTAAACACTTGTGTGGCAGCAGTACACAAATATGTGTCGATGAATTTACTTTCCCAAGGAGAAGTTCTTTTTTTTAAAATTTCATCTGAGTATGACGTCTATTTTGCGTCTGCAACTGGTCCAAGGCCACAGTACTCCGATTTTAGCTTCACTTCACTGGTTGTGCGGAATTGATTCAATAAGTTTTCCTACTTGTATGTAAAACTTTAAAAGGTATATGTCAAACATGTCTTACTGAACTTTTGCAATTCCATGTGGTGGCTTAGGATTTAGGTCAGCTGACCAAAATCCAGGCTACAAACAAAGGGATCACACATATTCTGTCGCTGCCCCAAAGCTTTTGGAACGCTTCATGTCAGATCTTCCCCAACGGCTGTTGCTTTTAAATCTATGCTGAAGTCCAACTCGAAACTTATTTACTATTTTCTGTCTTTTTATTTTATTTGATAATCTTGTTGTCTAATTTTCTGTTTCCGTCCTGGTTGTGTCCCGTTTCTGTCTATTACTGCGTTGATATCGACCTTTTTTAATTACTCGTTCGCACACGTAAACATCATATCCTGATTTCAGAAGCCTGGGTAGACCCTTAAACTGGTTTTCAGAAGCCATATTATTCGAACTACAGAAAGAATCTGGGATACTGTTGCAAGCACACATCTTATCCCAGTTTCTGATAGCTGCTAACCACCTTTGTAGGTCCGACTTCAGCTGTGTGATGTAACACAAACCAAGCAACATTCTCCACAACTTCCCAGTCATTACAACACTATGACTGGTAGAACTCATACTGTTGTTTACTAGATGGATGAACCGTTCAACACAGTTGGTAAAAAGAAGCTCTACATTTTCTTTGCACTCGAGGTCACTGAACTCCATCATGAAGTTCCTATCCCATCTGTTACACCTGTACGTGTTCATTCACCGCTCTGTTATCCTAACTCATCCTATTTTGCAGCAGTGACATCCTGACTTGGCTCTAATTGGAGGACATGTACAATATTCCCGTCGCTTTCATCTCCATGCTGGCAATAATGTGGATTGGGAAAATCTGCAATGTGATGTTGGCATTTAATAAAAGCCCACAATGAGCCAAACTGGCCTCGTTTTTAACAGCCACAGTCAAGTGAATGTAAGGTTAGGCTAATAGACACAGGAATGTCTGATTAAATTGCTGGTTTGTGTTGGAAACATCACAGGAACCTGCACAAACAGCAGGCAGTCCTCACTAACCAAAATACTGGATTTTATCATGCATATGGGGATATGAATGAGCACATTTCTTGGCGCTCAGTGTAAAAGGCATGTTGAAAATATGAGCAAAACCAGGATAAAGCTCATTAACTGCTAGATTAGTGTGCTTGTTACCACGATTCATGGTTCTGTTCTTAAAATATTGTGCAGCATTTTGGTCAACACAAGCTCAACTTGACTTTGCTACCCTGACCAGAGAAACGAAGGCTGATCTTTACATGATGTTCCAGAAAATTTCTGACTGTAACCTGGATGCTAAAAGAAGAATTCCCGTATATTTCAACCTACTCCATTCCCATTAATGTGGCGAAATGTGGTAATTAGTGTGGTTAATCAGCTTTCTTCAGAAAGCTGCAGGAAGCTCATTCTAAGTGCCTTGCTAAACTGCTTCCCCAGATCTCTCAGAGCCACAATAGTCACATTAATTGGAGATACAGAAGGTTGAAATATGCCAGAATTATCCTTTAAGTGCAAGTAAACATACCAGCTGAGCCAGGTGTCATCGCTCTCAGACTCACAGGAAATCCAAAGAGAAGTAGAGCAGTGCTGAGAGAAAACTGTACCTATCGCTTACTGTAAAAGAGAGAGGGGTGATTTCAGTTTAGCACAACTTTTTTTTCTTGTTAATCGTGCATCACTTCTTCTGCACAGACTCCTATAAAAGGACATGATTCCCATTCATCTCTGCTGATATCTGGTGGATTTTTGTGCTACGCAAACTTTGCTGTCATTCCCTGTCTCAACATCTGATAGTTCACAAATTCAAGGACCAGTGGGAACCCTGGTTAGAAAGAGAATTTCAGGTAGTGTTAGAAAAGTAAGAGTCCAAAGCGTATGGTTAAACAAAAAAACGGAAACAATTAGGAAAAATATAACGGAAACCTGGAATGCTGGAGGGCCATGTGGAAAAAAAAACAAAAAAAAAACCCAAGGTCAAAAAAAAGTTTGAAGACATGCAAGACAAAGGGAGGTGAAGTGGAAAAATACTTGAAAGAAGCAGACGTACCATTAGTCGGATGCTTTGCAAACGACACAGAAAATCGTTTTACTGCCGGCATAGACAACAACTCTGAGGAAATAAAAAAAAAAAATTCACTAGTGTTACTATGAGCCACAGTAACTTAGATATCATGTTTTATTATCCCCTGTTCTTTCCTAATGTGGACGCAACAAAGAAAAGATCAACCTATACAAATGAGTGCTTTAAGAATCAGAGCTATTGTCCCAGTTTATGAGCTAAAGCTGCTTTTAAAACAGAGATATTTGATGTTTGAAGATGTTAGAAGATGGCTGTGGGCCAACAAGTCGATGGAACATCTTCTGATAAAGTGGGATGAGATGATTTTAACTCAGGAGGTGACGAGTACACAGCAAAAGAAAAAAAATAAAAAATAAAACTCCAAAAAAAACAAGCCCAAAATTCAGGTCCAATTTCTGCTTTTCCTTCTAACCGTGACGAGCTAAACAACAACCCCAGTGACTCTGTCGTGTGCAGAGACAACAATGAAGAATATCAACTGGTGAACCCGAGCAGGATTAAGATGCTTCAGCATGGGGAGGGGGGGAAAAATAAAAATATGAAACCGACACTACACTCACGGAGGAGCATGCAATGGTACATCACAATTTGGGTGCATCGAAACTACAATGGTTCCTTTGATTCTGGAAAATGAGGTGTAACAAGATGGATGACAAAGATCAACAGCGAGCCTACATGTGAGACAACCAGGAGGATGGAGGCTGAGAGGAGACGAGCGTCTGTATGAAACCACACTGACACCTACTGGACGACATGACAACAGACATCAATGTCAGCTACACAATCATGACCGAGCAGGGTGGCCATGTTTTGATGCATCGCTGAGGCCTGGATTGAATCTGGAGCGTCTGCAATTTACCTTCACAAACAATATTATTCAAAAACAGGGTTTGAATAATATGTGCACACAGGTGCAGCCCTGGCTTCTATTTTCAATCAGCAGAGGGCTGAAATCCACGTGCAAGAAAACTTGGATGATGTGGAGGTAAAATGGCTGTATGACTAAGACACCACATTATCACAGTTCTCAAATTACCTATAATTTGAATATATATATATATCCAAGCTAACCTTTAGTGTACAGGTTGAATGTTCATTTGGACACTTAACAGACTGCAATAGGAAGTTGGTGCATGGATCATGCAAAGAAAACATGGGAAGGTCATGATTTTTTGAACGAGGGGAAGTTAATGGATGCTTACTGATGAACTGTTTTATGTTGCTTCAAACATGCAGTAGCTCTAAAATAAAATAAAGAAAAATACACTGTATGCGTTTTAGAATGAAAAATAAGCTTGTCCTACTATCTCAGACTAACGAACTCTTAAAGGAGCTTTAATGATGAGTGGTTTAAAAATGAAAGGTGTGATCAAGGTCATGGTTATCCTAAATGCTTCACTAGAAGGTAACTCAGCTTCTTCTTTGGTTCTTGAAGATGTTTCACCGCTCATCCAGGAGGCTTTCCAAGTTTTAACTAACTGGTGGGAAGTTTCAGGTATTTATTTTCACCTCAAACTCACACGATTGAAGGCTCACAGATGACCCCAAACTCACACCACTGAAGGCCTGTTAACAATCGAAGACTCATGACTTGAAGTGGTTCATAGCAAGAGTCGTGTGAGCTGTACATACACTGAATAGTTTTTGTTTGGTGTCAACTCGAGTCACGTGAGTTCAGGGTGAAGACAAATACCTCGGACTCCACACCATTCTGTTAGAAGCCTGTTGAATGAGAGGTGAAACATCTTCAAGAACTGAACAAAAGGTGCCGCTGCCTTTAAACTCGGCACTCAGGATCTCTAATCAAGTCCAAATGTTTATGTAATTCAGCTAGAAATATATCTGGAGGCAGAATTTGATGTAGCCGTGGTTACACACACACTGTTCTTGGTAAAATCTTTTGCCCCGTTTCTTGTCGAGGGCTTCACACACATTAGTGTTACAGTCTATATTCTGTTTGGTAGTTTAAAATTGGGCCTGCATGTGCAAAATCTACTAAAAAGAAACACACCAATTCTGCTCAAAGTGGTGTGGAGAAAAAAAGTATGGAGAAATTCAGTGGATGAATATGGAGTCAAAAAATAGAAAACTTTAAAAACTAATATGCATGTATGGGCATACATGATATTTGTGTTAATAAGTTCTACTGGTTATTTTGCCTAACGACTGTATCTTTCTCATGCTAAACCTATCTTTACTTCATATGTTTAAGTGCCCAGTTTTCCATCAGGGCATCGTTCAGGATGTCAACATACATAATTTACAGATTAGGACTATGGGAGATGTGTAAGACACTGATCTGCTGTTGTCCTGTGCAGGTTTGTGAAGGAGCGCGGTCTCAAACACGTACCGTCTTTGTAGGACAGACTGCCGGTGGAGAATTTTTTGCGGTGCGCGCGTGCGTAGTCCTGCAGGTTAGGGGCGCTAGAGGACCCACCTAGGACGGTGGTGCTGAAGAGGCCGGCGCACTGAGAGCCTGCGAGGGGGGCGGGGTGGGTTAGTCACCACTACATTACATGCTGTTACTCAAACAACTGATCAGAAAAGAAGACAGAGAAAGAGAGAAGAAAGAGACAGGAAAAAAAGAGAAGCAGACACAAGGACCCAGGAAGACCATGCAACTGGTACCAAGATTTAACTTCACTGCTACGTTCCTCATCGGAGGCACAAGATCATTGTTCTCAACAGTTGCTGAGTTTAAATAAAAAATCCACCATGACATCCAATCACAGTGTTCCATATGAATTTGCACTTAATTCAAATTAATTAATCCTCTGAACGTAAAGCGGTATGCTGCATTTATTTTACCGATCAATCATGTCCTATTTTCCTCAGTGTCTCTTGTCGCCTCCTCTCTCCTTTGTATAAAACAAACAGCAATTTTTTGAATGACATAAAATAAAAACGATGTGATTAAATGTCATAATTTAAAGTTTAGATGTGGTTATTGTATTACACGTGATGGAACCACTAATCACAGATGATACGTTCACCATCATGGTACCATCAGAAAGTTAAAATCTGACAGAAAACATGCCTGTCCAGCCGACAGGTTTTGGGGTATCAGAGGGTTTGGCACACCTTTGTACTCAAGTGCGGTATCCCTTTTCACTCTTCCCCTTTATATTTCAACATTATTATCCAAACAGAGAATACAGAAGCATTGTAGAAGAGAAGAAAAAATCATTTGAGAAAAACTTCTGAGATAATTTTGAGGTACAGACACCAAAAAACGCTATTTATCAATGATGTATTGAATGCTGTATGTGTGCCGCAGGTAATTCAGTGCATAATCAACCCCAAATAAACAGTGACAGAAGTGCAATGTGGGGTGGATTTTTCTTTTAACAGGGCTTAACAGCTACACAGTCAATCATTCTAGTAGGCTTATGTTGAAGGTTGAATGGATCTGAGGCTTACTGTGATGAAAAGAGGAGGCAGAGAAATGTTAATCTCTGTGGCCCTGCATCAAGGTTGACACTTTAATTCTTAGTAGAGTATCTGAAAATACCTCCAGTACAAATTTTACCAATAGTTTTCATCACATTTAGCTCCCTTGAACAGACCAGAAACACGCTCACAATTGCTTCAACGTCCCGATGCAAAACAGCCGTATGTTAAAATCATTTTTAAAAACAACTGCCTCGTCTTCAAAACACATTTTCAATTCTCCATGAAGAATATATTTTTAAACAAAAGGAGAGTAATCAATGATCTTGAAACTGGAGAATTCTGAATTCTGATGAAGCTAAAAAAAACTGGAAAAGTTTTTTGAAAACGAAAGTTTTCTTCAAAAACAAGCAGATGCATTACCAAACAAATTCTTATCTCCATCTGCAGCCCAGCTCCTTGCATGCCCTTTCCAGTACGATGAAACCTGCTCTCAGAGTGTGTCATTTCCATTAATGATCATCTAATGCAACCTGCACCCACCCCTCCCACTCCGAGCCATCTCACACTGGCATCTATACACACGGTTGCCACGGCAACGCAGCATTACGACACCTACCTAATCCACTTTGTTTCATCTCGGGGGATTGACGTGAGCAGAACGAGAAGAGGCGGTAACTGCCGACTTTGGAGGAGGATGTTTCCGACAGCACCTGATGGAAAACACACACAGACACGCGGCTCAGACGGCGCTAACAGGGTAATGTCATATAACCTCTGCTAGTCTGCAGGGGGAAATATAAGCTGGAACGAGAGGAGAGGCCAAAAATAACAGAAGGGAAGCTCTCGGTCTGTAAAACACACTGACAATGAAAGCAACTTCAAAAATACACCTTCTCTGTGGAGGTGAAGAGACAAGTGATATCATGTCTGAGTGTGTTGTGACGGACGATACTGTAACTGTGCAAGTTTTTAGTCAAAAATAAACTGATTTCAGAAGCACAATTCAATGCAGTGCAATGAGTCTACCTCTGTCAATGACTCAGTACATTAACCTGTGAGTCTTACCTCCATGGAGCCAGTCTTATGATTGCGGATGAGCGGGGATCTCCTCTGAATGGTGATTGGCTCGGACAACGGCACAGCACGGTCGGTTTCATCTCGTGACAGGTCCTCCAGGCTGCCGGGGTCCTGCTGCTTTTGCCCATTCTAGATGAGCCGAGAAATAAAGTCAAGTTGCCACCTGCACAACATTTAACAAGGAAGAAAAAAAATGCTCAGATATGACTCTACCTGCCGTGCCACTTCTGCAGAAGCGGGCCTGAAGCCAAAGCCGGTCGGTGCGTTCTCTTCTTCCTCGACGCCTTTGACACCAGGGCTGAAGTGAAGCTCGACGTGGAAGCGTTCCTCGGAGGTGAGGTCCTTTAGGAAGAGAATATTAGAGATGTTTATTTGAACATTTGCAATGCTTATATGATTCCTGAGTCCAATTACATTTACATTTTTAATGGCTTAATTTAAAAGCTATAAAATTTACTGACAAATTAATAAATATTATTTAAACAGAAGCATACATACAAGAATTTCACCTAAAAAATACACTTTAATTTTCAATCAGAAAGTGTCACATCAAAGGGTCAGGTTTGCTACTTGCAATTTTCAATGCAGAGGATTTGTTAAAATGGTCTACATTTGACATAGAAATGTTATTTATAGGAACTGTACAGATCATGTCATAAGGTGAGCTGTACTTTCTTTTGCAGATTCAGTTGCTGCTAACCAGCTAGCCCCCGTCTGTCACATCTTGTGTTTTCCACTTGCAGATTGACCAGGTTGCTGTCTTGTGGTCCTTGATGCCATTCAGCTGCCTCTCCACCAAGTCTCTTGTTACGCAGACAGACTCCAAGTCCATCATCTCGGTCTGCAGCTGGTTAACATAGTCTTTGTTCTGCTGTCTGGGAGATCAGCTGTGCACCTAAGAAACCACCTGCAGCAGAGAGAGAACTGGCTCACAGAGGCTGCAGAACCAGGACGCCATAATTCTGTCCATGATGAGATAGCTGAATACTGTCACCAGCTGCAGTCCAAAGACAGAACTCAACAGAACCAAAGATACACTGGAGAGGCAGCTGAATGATGCCGAGGACCACCGTAGCAGTGACCTGGACAGTCTGCAGGTAGGAAAACATGAGACAGGACAGGTTGTGGGTGTGTGAACTTTAAAAAGACGCATCAAAGCCGTGGAGATTCCAAGTCAGAACTTTCCCAATAAAACTTGCGTTGAAGCGACAAGTGCCCTCAGTTTCCATGAGTTGAAGTTTGAATGATTATACTAAGAAAGCTCCTCATATGATTGGACAGTCCTAATTTAGTCTACCAAGTCCAATAAAACATTTTAACCTTGTGAAACTGATACAAAACAGACAGTTTTATTGCAACCACATGATAAAATGTCATGGAGGACAAGTCTCCAAGCAGCTGCAAGTAACACAATAAATAAAAAAAACACTACCTTATTGTTGTCTTCATAAAGCATGATGACGATCTGAGTCATGTAGTTGAGTTCGGAGACAGCGCTGAGGTAATCCATGGCACGCTTCCACTGCTGGTCCTTCTCCTCCTGTCGCGAACAGATGCACACGCACACAGAAAACACGACTTTCAGCTTTGAGCTCCATTTGGAAAAAACCATTAAAAGCTCTGCAGGACTGATGTTTACTTACGTCGAGCAAGCCCCCATAGCGGAAAATGCTGAGCAGGGAGTGGACGTGACTCTCGCTGGTGAAATATAAACGTGTCCTGACATGCCGCCCAGGAGACATCACTCCTCGAGAGTACCTGCAAACATGGCACCGAGGTCAAAACTAAAATACTCCTCACAGTCAGTCGATACACTATGTGCTCCTGTGTCGTAAACGTATCCATGTAAATTTCAATCGTAGACTCACAGAGGGTGCAGCTTGTTGACAGACTCGTCCTCGTGGGTCCTCTGCAGGTCGAGCTGGATCTTTCTGACCAGTGGGAGGCAGTAGGCATATGCTATGTCCAGTTTCTCCACTTTATTAATGCCATATTCCTGCAAAAACATAAACACATCCGCTAAAAATACCACACAACTGCTGCAGTGGTTAACTACCTTGTTTGCTGTGTATCATTTGATTACATGTGCAATCATTCACTTTCATGTACAACACTGCGTAATGTGCAATATTTAATTTTTCAGGTGTAATATTTGATTTTCATGTGTGATATTACATCAGTATCATTGCCTGCATTAATTTTCACTGTTTTATTCCAGCCTTAAATCAGGTTACCATTATATTTCAGTACTGTATCACACTTGTATCGCATTGCTTTTCTACTTTTTAGGGACTGCATTTCCTCTGTTATGTCATTTTGTTTTTTCTGAGCAATATCTGGTACAAGAATTTCCTTCAGGATTAATAGTTTTCTCTTATCAAAACAGTCATTTGGTGTCATGACAGTCCTCACAAACAGGTGGCAGATGTTCACAAAACAAGTTCAAACAACTGTACTATAATTTACATCACCAAAACTTTAATTTAAAAAAAGTATAGAGATCTGCACCTCAAGTCCATCTAGCTGTGAAGGCTTTCTACTAAACAGAAACTAAATTTCTCAGCAAAACACAAACAAATCCTCAAACACAATATGCCCAGTCATAATGGCATTTTGCAGTGTCCTCTGCCTCCCCTCTCACCTGTGGGATGACGATGTCAGCCAAAGCTCGAGACAGTCTGAACAGCTCCAGCGTGTCCTCCAGGCCCAGAGTGGCATTGTGGATGACATCATACTTGACGCAGTCGTAAATGTCGGGTATTTTACTGATGTCGTAGCGGCCGTTCTTCATGCGGAAGTCTCTCTCTAGTTTGGACCAGCGCTGCAGCATCAGCTCCAGAGTCTCACTGTGGTACAGCTGCAGGTCTGGCAAGAGAGAAAACATTGTTAGAACATTTTTACTGCATGTAAAACTGATGAATAACCTTTAAACTGACTTTGAATAAGACAAATCTGGAAGAAACAGCTACTCAACACTAGGATGCAGATTGTGGAAAGTGTTGTGTTAAAAAAAAATAAAAATAAAAGGCTGACTGAGGATGTTGCTCACCAGCAGATTTGGGGTCTTCCATCCTTTTGCGTATCTGGGAGGTGAGGCTCTGAATGAGGGCGTAGACCTGGTCACATGTGGCCACTGGATTCTCGACTATCTTCATTGAATTCACCAAAGAGGCACTGCAGGTTGGCGCCAGCTGTTGCACACACAAAGCAATAAGCAAAAAAATACCATTTTGTTATAAAGTCAAGAATTGTACCATGAAAGTTGTCAGTATTCAAGGATGTCAAATATCCAGAGTTACTAAACTTTACTATCTGTGAAACTTTGTCATTTAATTAAACAAAGCAAAACAAAGACATCCAATATATCTGCTAAAAGTGAGCTTAAGTAACACAATCCTTTCTGCTTTCATTACGGCAGGTTACTAATCCTCTGAATGATCAAAGGACACCTGGTCACAGACAATTAGGTAAAGTCTGAAAGGTAACCTCGGCCACGACAATCCTCCTCTCACTCCAACAATTACTGTGGGAAATATTTGTCAAGCTGCAATGACTGCCTCAGTTTACATCCACGTCTGTCCAGACTCGTATAAGACATGAAGGGAAGACTTTAAAGTGTGCAGCATCCCCGACAGAAACCAGTGTTCCTATATTTGGCCAATAAATCTGATTCTGATGGATCGCAGAGCTGCAGTTGTAGATGATGCTTTGAATATGGCTGCTGCTGCAAAGTCGCCACAAGTTCTAAAACACTGATGTGTCTCACACACACACACACACACACACACACACACACACACACACACACACACACACGTTCGACCTGGCAGTACAAAAGATCTATACAATCACAACGGTTTCAAAGTTAGCAGTGAGCACTAAAGACTAGTGCCACCAATTCAGTATCTAACCAAACGTGAACCATGTTCCTGAGTTATGGCCTTCAATTAAGTGTTTTTAATACCACGACGATGCCACAATGAAGCTGAAATCTGAACTTTTGGATATAAAATGTCACTTGATCATTTCATCCTATTCGACATTTGTGTTAAAGTTCAACATAATTAGCCGATGAATGGCTGAGTTGTGTCCAAGTGAACAGATGTGCTAAATTTAAAGAAGTTCCCTCCAGGCATTGAGAATGGAACTCACAACCAGGACAAGTAAAGTCTCCAACCACAGCTATCAAATGTGAGGAGTGGTTTGAATAGTTTAGAATAAGAATGTCAAAGTGAGACAATCAGGGGCAGAGTAAGGGTGGTGGTGAGTTCCCCACCCTGCAAAATGATAATTCACTGCCAGTGCCGGGGAAAAATAGTCTGATGAAGTGAAATATTAAGTAGAGAACTAACATCAAATTAATATTCAGAGCTACAGATGCTGTTTAGCAGCTGTGGCGGTTAAACATGTAAAGCACGCATAACATGTATAACCACAAAGCAGCACTTGTTGACTGGGAGCAGCTCCCCTCAAGCAGTTAAGGAATAAGTGACTGAATGGCACATTTCTGTGGGAAGAAATTCTCCAGACAGATGGAGATTATTATTAAATGTTATGAGCTTTCATTCATCCGTCTTATTTGTATGTTCTGCATTTTAAAAACCTGAACTGTTGCTGCAAAACATGCTGATGCAGACCCTCATTGACTCTTGTATCAAAACTACTGGCTGTACAACTGGTCCACAGACATCAGTGCGTCTCAGAGGTGTTTTCCTCCCTCCTCAAAGCGCAGACAGATATTTACCAGAGACTCAGTAGTAAACACAGTTGTTAATCACCCTATCATAGTCCTCGTCTGTGAACTCTCTGTCCTTCTGCAGGATTTCATGGAGTCGTGCTTTGACGCGGTGCTGGCAGCTGCTCAGCGAGTCGCTGTCGTTGTCCAGCAGCCCGTTCATGTTGGCGCTCTTCACCATCTGCACCAGGATGGGTGTCAGCTCGCCCTCCAGCGCCAGCAGCCCCTGCACACACAGACGCACAAAACAACATGAGGCAGTAATCTGTGATCTGTCTCAACAACATCTCTGATGCAAAGCGATAATTAGATAATTTGTTGACAGCGCAGCTGATACTTTGATAGCGCACACATCTCACCAGCAAGAGGAACACAAGTAGTGTGATATTTTGGAACATGAGTGATCTTGTTGACACTGATTGTAATTTTACACACAATATAAACAATATGTATTTAATGCATTTTACTAAATATGTATGGCGACAGTTTCACAGTGATAACAGCGAACATCACTTTCTCATCTGAAGACACTTTCAATCTCCAAAAGTTGAACATTACTAACTCAAAGGCTGCTTTCTTTATTATTACAAGTGTCAGTTCTGTTATTATCATTTCACATTTTGCAGGTGAAGCTTTTCTCTTCATGCTAAGATGATGATTCCAACTTCATCTAACTACAGCTTTTTCTATTAATTCCAAACTCACATAGCTGTTGATATGTCTAAAAACTTAAACATTTATCTCCATCAACTTTCTATGCAACCATTAACTTCTCATTAATGCTTATAAGAAGCAACTGATTCTATTTTGAATCATATTTTGCTTCTAAGAAATTTCTATCCTGTATGAAGTACTTAGAATGGTAGAGTATTTCATACCTTTGCAAAAGCTGCAGCTGTCATCTGCACCCTGCCTTCATCAGAAGCATATATCTTCAGGTCGTGTCTGTAGGTGCTGTGTAACCGCAGTAACCCACAGCCTGGAAATCCAGCATAGTCTCCTACAAAAAGCAAACAAAGTAATTAGTGTACACAAAGACACTGCAGCTTTAAAAATCACTAAACTTCTTGCAGAGAACAAGCTGGGCAGATTTATGCTGACAAAAGGTCATTATAGAGCACAGCAAGGACAGTCGAATAAGATGTCACCACCTCGGTATTAACCAAGTCCACCTGCTGATCTTTTCTTTGGTAAATCGATAGCTTCACCCTTGACCTTGCTGAACTCTCTGCACCTGGTCCGCCACACTGTGATCCATCCTGTGATTGTTTGCTTTGCCGTACTGAAGAGTGTCACTTTCTTTGTGCAGGTTTTCTTTGTTTACATCTCGACCCTATCATCTCATGTTCTCTGGCAAACAGTCCAAACAGCCTTTGTGTGTTAGAAGATAAATGAGCCTATGTAACTTCTAAATCCTCATATTCCCTCAGCTTTGTTCCTCTCGTCTTTGAGCCAGGGTCTCTGCAGTATCTGATTTCTTTTTGTCAGAGTCGTTTCCTTGATCTATAATATGTGCACACCGACTGTCCTGGAACCTCCGCACTGTGTTAAATAAGATTAGCTCGTTTACACACATTAATAGTGCAGGAGGGTTAGCTGAGGTAAGTAAGTAATAAGAACAGCCTCGGGACAAGTGCTGCACAAAGAAACAACCTTTGATTTACACATATGATACGTTAGCCTTTGCAAATATGGATACTGTATGTAACAATAAACCATTTTTATAATACTTATATATAGGCTCTATACGGTGTATTGTAGCTGAAACAAACAAGCATATCTGTATATCTGATCCACTTTTTATTTTCTTCTTTCTACCTCTTATTCTGAGCTTATATGGATCCATGGTTGCTAAGTGTAGGGCTGATGGCAGTAGTTTGTATATGGCAGCTGTTTCTGAAACTCTATCAAATATATTTCTTGCTGGTTTAACTTTCATTACCTCCTTATTTATGGGCATCTTTGATTACAGCAAGTTCATTTAACTATTACCAGCTTATTACTAATTTACTGCATTTGTTCTCAGGCTTTATAATTATGGCTAAAGTGATCATATATCATAATTAATTACTGATCTTAGGGACAAAATATATTTGTTTCACTGTTACTTATGTTACTTATTTACATTGAAATAAACAGAGCACTGATTTCTATGTTAAGCTACATACCTATTAAAGCAAACCATAGATAAAAATGCACCCAAAATAGCTCACTTGTTAAACATCTGATTATTGATAGACATTACAATTAACCCATGTAGACAGGCCTCTATGCACAGTGAAGCCTCTAGTCTCCGCTCAGCACAGCAGCTCAGACAGGCATGTGATCGACTTTGAAATAGTGAAAGCACTCATTCTAATGTCAGATTTTATCTACATGGGTAGTTTTCAATCACTGAAGCATATTAAATGATAATAATATCACAGTCAATTGTGTTCATATATTTGTGGGATTGTAATTATTATTCAATTAATTGTGCACAATTAATACTTTTTTGACATTGGAAGGGTAGGATGCACTAACAGCAAGATAAATAACATACTACATGACATGTCAGTAGGAAAACAGTGCTGTGTGTGTCTCACCTTGTCCTCCGGGGTACATACAGCGGAAGGCTCGTCCCAGTTCTTCAGCCTGCACTCTGCCAGCAGGAGTCAGCTCTCCTCCCCACTTCAGCACCAGCAGCAGAGATGGACCTTCCTTACGCGTGTCTGAAGATGAATCCAGAGCCGGTTAACAGCCAGTCTGAGCTTATACATACACTACTTTATAAAGAAAGTGGAAAAATTGAAGTTATATCTTCCTACCTTCTTCCTCACTCGAGGTTTTGGGCTGCCCATGGGGCAGGTAAGTTAGTTGCACTTTTCTGTTGATCCCCGAGAAGTGACCATACCTGTATTAGAAGGAAATAAAACACAATCATCAGAGGAAAAAGATATTTCTAAACACATTTTGATGATAAGATTAGTGGGGTTTGCTATTATGCACAAATGATGACTACTAGAGATATGATAGTGAACATGTAGAAACAGGGCCAGGATCAGTTCAATGCTTCTATTTGCTTATTAAATTGCAATAATTTGTCACATTCAGACATAAGCTGAAAACAAGGCTGAAGCTGCAAAAACAAACAAAAGAAAACTTTGTCCAGCCATTTAAAAGTTTGTTTGAGTTGTGTGTGGCAGTTAGTGACAAAGCAACAGTAAAATTTGGACAAAACTTACAACCACTTTGTGGAATTTCAACGAGGAGCTTTACAAGTTGTACCGCGTCAATGCATTTCATTCATCAAATTCTTAGCGATTCACTACCTTTTGCTAGTTTTTAGAGCATACACTGTCCATTGTGGTTTGACATAATTTGCTGAGATGACCCAGATATCAGTAAAGTGAATATGAGATCAGGGATTAGCGGTTAATAAAGTGACCCAGTTTCCTCGTCGCTTACATTTCCAGAACAGTCTTCAGCTGCTCCAGTTTGGACTTCTTCTCTTCTATTTCACAATCATTGTGTTGTCCCAGTTCTGCTAACAACTGCCGCGTGATGTCCAGCACCTCCTGTTGAGGTTCACAGTAACAGGCAACATTACAAATGTTCACACAAACTTAAACACACACAGGCAGTAAATTATAGGTGCTCTGTATCACAACTTACAACCCACTGATTTATTTTTACCTGCAGTTGTTTTGGCTTCTTGAGCTTTAATTTCCCAGTTTTGTATCCTCCATATTTCTCAAATAAATCAAAGAACCTGGTTGGGTCAAACACAGTGAAATCAATCAAAAGTCTTTCATCTGGATGTGCAGTAAACAGGAAGTTGTTAGCACAGAGACGACCTACATGGGGTTGCGAACTTCCATCTTCATCTTCTGTTTGGGTGTTCTGTCTCCATGTCGGATGACAGCGATGACACAGCGTAGCTCCATCCTGAAGAATCACAATCAGGTTTATTAATGTGCCACATTTTAAAACAACCACAGTTGGCCAAAGTGCTGTGCATGCTTTAAGACAGTCAGCAATAAAAACGTGTGAAAAAGCAAGGCAGAAAACTGGATGACAACTTGAAAAATCAATAGTAAAGTAAATATAAAATACTAAAAAAAACAAGACAGAGCAAGATATCAACTTATAAGACCACATTATAAATTTAAAATAAATATGAAATACTACAGTACATAAGACCACGAAGAGACTGTAAAATGGCTGCAATTTGTTTTTTCATTGGAGTTAATAACAAAAATCTTGCAACTGTATACAACAGTTACAATTAAGTTAATTAGTAAACTGAGTCAGCTCATGTTCGAGACAATCTCAATGTTAATATGAAAAAGATAAAGATGAGAAAAGCAAACAACCGCATTCTGCAAGACCACACTGACAGTCATCAGACTATTAGTGTTGTTTGTCTGTTTCACAATAAATTTTCAACAGGTTTTAAGAAGAAAGCTCTTTCAGTGACTGGACTTTTAAAAAATATATTTTCTAATGAATTAAGGAACCACCCCAATAAATGTGGAGTACACTGAACACATCTCTACTGAAAACATATTTCTAAAGTGGTTTTAGCTTCTATCTTTCTCCTGAAATGACTCACATGGTCCCTGACGTAGTGGGAACTATGGGGATGTCTTCTGCTTCTGTAGGGATGGACCAAGGAATCTGAAACTGAGGAGCCAGCTCACGCATCACAATATTCCTGAAGAGACACAAAATTTGAAACAACAGATCAGATTGAAGACAGAAAACTGAAGAAAAAGTGCACAAGAAATGACAAAAACAAAAGCTGGTACCCGAGGATCTTGGCACAGTCGTCATAGTACTTCATTGAGTTCTTCACGAAGCTGAACCCGTTGACGTCACAGACATATGAATGTCCGTTGGCTCGCAGAAGGTCAAAGCCACACACAGTTTGCTGCAGTGAAGAGAGAGGAGAGGACATAGTTTTTACCTCACAACAAGGTAAATGCACACTATAATATACCAACTGTATCAACTCCACCAACTCTGCGTACCTTGAATGCCAGGCAGACCTTGCGGGCCACCAGTTTCTCCATAGCTGAGAGCATGACAGGGTAGCGGACCTCCTTACCCTCGCTGTCTCTCTCCACCTTCCCGTCCAAAGCTGGAGACTTTCGGGCCTCGGCATGAGCGTAATCCGGTCCCACAGTGTACACCTGAAATCAGGTAACACACATTCCTTTGTGTTACTCAACATAGTGGCTACCACTAAGAGAAGAAACAGCAGTTTTCACAGTGGAAGAGCTGCAGTTTCCAAACCAGGACAAGGCGTGAGAATGCAGAGTTCCACCATAACATCCTGAGGAGAACGTTTGGCATAAACAACCTGAACTGTGATGCGTTGGCATATTGGTGTACGAGTACACTGTGCACCCAGTCACAGTGAGTGATTGCACACAGGGTTTTGGCCACAGCAACACAATCGTCTCTCTCCATCCGCCCTATTCGCCAGATTTGGCTCCCTGTGACTTCCTTTTTCTTTCCCAAAATAAAATTCAAGTTGAAGGGTTGCCGTTTTAACACAGTTTGGGAGATTCAGTGCTCATTACGGCAGTGTTTGACAAATTTATAAAAACCAGACTTCCAGGGAACGTTACAAGCGTTGCAGGAGCGCTTTGACAGGGACGGCGGCCAAATTTAAATCCGGTATGGGCTTTGATTTTCATAAGAACAGTCTCTGAAATTCTTCATTGTACCACATAAAACAATCGGTCTCCCTCTAAGATAAAACCATGTTCAGGAAGACTGAGGGTGTCATGGCATCAGTTTATTTTACTTTCTGTGAAATTATATCAATACAAACTATTTTTTAACTGTGTGATTGGATGTTTCATGCTAAAATATTGTTAAACTCTCCTGTAAGTATTTAATGAACACAGACTTACAACATCACCTCGGTGCCTCAGTTCGTACTCTACCTTAACATCAGTGCCATCTGTTGGCATGAACTCTTCATAGATGTAGGAGCCCGTCTTCCTCACGCTGCTCTCTGGTGAGTAGACGCTGCTTCGGCTCCCAATCTACAAAAAACACAGACCTTTCAGCCGTTAGTTCAACTGTGCACTCTGTATCGTCTGTATAACATCCACCACAATCAGAATTAAAGCTCACAGCTCCATGTTTGACAATATTACCACTGATTAATGATAATGCACTTTCTCTGAGACGGCGAGAAGCTGTTAAGTGGTGCAGGCTAATGCCTGGAGTGTTTCAGTCTTTTCAGTGGATCAACAGTTGACATTATGACTAAACGCATAAAACGAAAGGTGTGCATTCAAAATGTCAAGACCAGCCCTGGACTCTTTCCAAATATATTGTTGTTGCTGTTACTTAAAGCACACAAGAGCACTTGGATAAAGAAAAGGGGGGCTTGAAGTTAAAAGCGACGAGTAAAAGCTATACATTAGCCAGAAAAAATGTGCTCGGGTGTCATTGTAAGTCACAGTCTGTGCAAGAGCGTCCATTAGTGACCAGCCTGTTTCTGACCTGCTGCATTTTCATAATGGAAGCTGTGAGCCGCTGTTCTGGACAGGACAGTTTTAGGATGCTGCAGGTCGTAAACTTGCAAATTTATGTAATTACCTGTTAGCTTCATCCCATCTTTTAACTGAAGTAATGTTACGTCAGGGCTAGGTGATTGGCTGAATTTTATCTTTGGCCTCAAACAGTTGTGAAAACAAGACAATCGAGTTAAAATGATTTGGTTTTTGTCTTGCATTACAAATCCAGCACACCCTCACTTTGGCCTGCTTTTCACTAACTTTGCTGTTGGCTTTGTGCTGATCATATATTAAAGAGCACGATGGAAAGATCTTGTGTATGTTCTCCTTACTAAGATGGAGATCTGTGCTGATACGTGGGCATATGTAAGGTTTAATGTGATACAGTAACTGGTAATTACATGACTGCGTGTCTCAGCCAATGCTGTGAGTAGTGTGACAAATTACTTTCTACAGGGAGCAAAGTGAAGTAGTAAATTACTACAATCTGTCAGACTATGACTAAATGCGTCCAAGTTAGCATGCTGCCTACATGGGATGATTTCATAGTACTGAGGAACTTCACATAGAGCCATTTGAAACATTGCATGTTTGTGGAGAACATGGTGCTGCATCACTTGCAGACAGTAATGTGCTTTACTTATTTTACTTTTCTTGGTTGTTTTTCAGTTTAATTATATTTAAACTTCCACTTTGTAAAAGTTCAATAAATGCATGATGTTTCCAAAGTCAATAAGAAATCACGATCTCGACAATACTCATGTTTATGAGTTTTGCCAGAATCTAGCAGTTCACCGTGACAGTGAGGACTTAAAGAGTAATGAAACAAAGGCACAGAGGCCAAAGCAGGGACCTTTCTGAAGAGTCGCTGGCTGCCACCGCCAGCAGAGGTGGGGTAGTAGATGTAGACGTTGTGGTCCTCGGCACAGACAGGCTTCTCGACAAAAGGCTTCTGGAATATCTCTCCATTCACTTCCACGTGGTCCTCTCCTTCGACCAGGTTACACTCTGAGACACACAGACAGAGCAACGTTTCCTTCTCACCGCCTCTGATAATATATACAGATGACGCTCGACCCCGCAGTGTTTACTCTCGAGCCCTGTGAAGCAGCTCTGCGCTCCGAACCATGAACAGTCATTACTGTCAAGATGGCAGACGCTTAAAACGTCTCATTGCTCACTGGCCCGAGACTGAGCCTGTGTCACCGTGTAAAAACAGGATTTGAATGTCAGACCCATCAAATCACAGCACTTAAGTATGGGACACTTGTGGCTGCTTCGCATTTGATACTATATTTATCCACGAGCTGAAATAAAACCAAAGCCGTCTTTAAAAAACATTCATAGGATGCTGCAGGGACAAGGGGATGTTTTTCTGAGCTTTTAACTACAGCTGCAAAGAATAATTGATTACTTGACAGCTATAAAATTAATTGTAAACTATTCTGATAATTAATTAGTTTTTAGCGCTTTTTTTTGTTTTTTTTTGTTTTTTTTAAAGAAAAATCCAAAATTATCAGATTCTAGCCTCATAAATCTGGATATTTTCTAGTTTCTTTCCTCCATTTTGACAGTAAACTGAATATCTTTGGGTTGTGGATGAAATTAAACATTTGACGACATCATACTTGGTTTATAGAAAACACTGACGTGCACTGTTCACCATTTTTTGACATTGTATAGAAGAAACAACTAATCAAATCATAGACAGATTAATCTGAAATAAAAATAACCACTTTTCCATTTAAAACTGGGAGATAAAAGCCTTAAGAACTAAATCAGAAGTTGGCTGAATCGGCTTTGTCCTGTGGTTTTTTGCTGTGCCATAAGTTAACAGCACTAAAGTAAACAGATGTATTCAATAAAAAGTGACTTATTATCAGCAGCAGACTGACCTTCAGGTTTATCTGGGTCACGGTTCAGCACAGCATAGCGCGGTAGGTCAATCCCTTCCTCCTGCAGGATGCGATACACCTCTCTCCTGTTAGAAATAAAGGAGCTATGATAAATGACTACTGCATTCTCCAGCCTTGCTTTGCTTGTATTTTCTTCAACAGATTCTGTAAAGCTTCCTGATATGGATGCACCTGTCCTGTATGTAGTACTGCATGTTCAGGTCATTGATGAGCAGAGGGTTTCTCAGTTTGGCGTAGCTCACTGCCTTATCCAGCGGGAATCCTGGTTTACACACAGATGCAGAGAAACTACTCAATAAATCAGACATTTTTAGAGAACACATTAACACATGCAACAGACTGACATAGATCGACTCTGTTGGACTAAACATAACGCTGACATTGTTTTACAAGACAGGCGCTCTGTTTAGTGTGTAAAGACTGATAAGAAGCCAGTGGTGCAATAGACGTTAACTTGAGTGTGTGTAGATTTAAAGATATCACCTGTTTAGGAAACACATAATTCTAATATGACAAATGAAAACCCACAAGAAGCACAATATGTGTACGTGTGTTTATGTGTGTGTGTGTGTGTGTTGTACCCTTGGAGTGGAAGGAGATGAGGCAGTCGCACAGAGGCCATTTGTCCACAGGCTCGTTGAGGATGACGTCCTCTGGGAAGATGACCACGGTGATGTACTCGAACCTGCACAGCCTCTCCAGGATCTGGGTCATTGGCTTGGACTTGGACTTCTTCATCATGCAACAGATCCCCACCACAATCTGTCGCTCCGGGGGCTGAACAAGGGAAAGGGGGAAGCACGGCAGCGTTTACAAAGGCAGCTTTATTCCACACATCCCCCAGAAACTTCATACTGGAGACGTACTGTGCATTACAAATGTCTACACATGTTATAACCAGAAACAGAACTAAAAAAAAAATCTCAAATTTACATTAAGAACACTTGAACACTGTGGGGTTCTTTTGTTTTGCTTTTTTAAACTACCAACTACACCCATTTTAAAATGTACATTGCCATTATTAAACTCTGGTCTGTTAGCTACTATCCAGACGACTAACTCACCAAAGGAACGTATATTATGGCTACAGACAAATAATGTGGATGAAGATTATAGAAATGATTTCCCCAGATACATTTCTATGATGAATATAACTGAAAATGGTGATAATCAGGCAACTCAGCTCATGCCTCTACAAGATACATGTTTAGACGAAGCAACTACTACTGACAGCAGAGCGTCAGGGTGAAAAAGGCTGACTATATGTAAGAGTTTGTTCTTGCATTTGGACAATCTGACAAGAACTGAAATTAACACAATTTAGCAGCGTCAATTCAAAATAAGTCACTGCTTCATTGCTAAAAATTTCCCCATTTGTAAAATACAGAGAAAAGGCTGTGCTCTGTGTGCAACTACACACTAAATAAATAAGCAAGCAAGCATGCATCTTCTATCACGATTAGGTCAAATGAGAAAGCCATGTTTTCATGCATTGGTGAGAAATGTGATATCTGACCTGCTGCACGTACACATAGTTTACAACACTCAGGGGAATTCACTTCATGTAAATGTATTTGGTGTAACGAGTTTTTTTCCAAGTAACCAGGTTACTTAAGTGCATGTAAATAAGCAGAATATCTACATGGAAACCTTACAGCGGGTAACGGTAGTAAAATGATCTGGTCCTAATCTACAACACTTCAGATATTAATCATATTTTCAAGCCCTTTCCAACAGAGAAATGTATTTAATGTTGCAAATTTACTTGACTAATTTGCAGACTAAATTAAATATGCATTGAGCTCTTTTGAGAAAACCCAGCTATAATGGCTAGAATGAATACACAGACTGTTTTCGGAGCGAATATGCTGAGGATTAATTTCATTACTGGCCACACCTGCCGCAATTAGATGGCACAGGGATGTGGGAAAACAAGCCAGTGAGCTTTTGTTTTGGGATTGTTGTTGGCTTCAGTTTCTGAATCCAGCACAGCGCTGTGAAATTTAAGTGTTACGCAGAGCATGTGTAATATGGGTAGTGTAATATGGGTAGGTTAACATTTACACACTACAGTAGACTCTGTAAGGGATAAAGTTAATGAGCAACCGTCAGCTGATACTGGCAAAATAAATGCTGGCAGGGTGATCAAAACGGCAAAGTGAAAGCCCCATTTTATACACATTAGTTCTTTCCCTGTATATATAGCAGTAGTTTAATCACAAAGTCTAGATACTTCAAGGTGCATTTCTATGTATAAGGGCTGCAAAACTTGTGTAAATAAAATAAAAATAGATGACAGATCTATTTTTGTTTGCAGCATGGATCTCCATTTGCACCACTTAGGCACTGCTCTCACGCCTGGTGCAGCTACTTTCATTGATTATAGTGGAAGTGTAGAGTTGCAGCAGCTGCTCCGTGAACAGTCCACAAAGGTTACGTGCTCAGTGTAGCCTTGGTGTAAAAGCGATAAATTCCACTATGGATGTGAGAGATGTGCAGTGTTAACTGAGAGCCCTGATCTGTCGTATCAGCAGCTAACAGAGGAAGAGTCTCCCACCGAGTCTGTGTCTTCGTCGTCCTCATACAGCTCCATGTCTGTCCTTATGCTGTCTTCCAGGACCTCGCTCTCATCGTCCTCGCAGCCCACGAAGAATCTGGGAGCGCCACGCCGGCTCTCGCCCGGGCTGTTGGGCTCTGACATCACAGTCCCCCGCGGCAGCCCTCAGCGTCCCACCGCGCCATCGTACACCAACACACCGCCGGAGCGGGCCGCCGATGGGAGGGCACGAGGCCAGGGGGAGAGGGACGAGTCCACTCTGCCTGGGCTACACAGCAGAGCTGGTAGAGGACGGGGCGTGAGGCAGAGCAGCAAGATGAGACTGAATGAGGAGCGCTAAAGCATAAAATGTTATGTGAGAAATTACGGTGCAGTCCAGCGCACTGCGATGACGTTGTTACTCAAGTTTCTCATTCTTCGTTCAGCAAATTCACATCTTAAACGACCGGCTTGGGTTTCTCAAGAGTCTTCAGCAACAAGTTGACGATCCAGTTATCTGATGACAGTCCTTTCCTCCATCTGTTTGCAAGACTGACAGTCCTACAAGGAAACAAAACACAAAAAATTAAGGTAATTATGCAGCAATGCCACAGGGTGTTACACGCCTAATCAATGTTTCTCTACAGGATACAGTTACGGTCAACTCTTGGTTAGAATGGGCTTTTGCATGACAAATAACGAAACACAGAGTAATGGCATTGTCACATACTTTTTTGACCCACTTGATAAACAAACGTCTATTTTGCTTAGTATATGAACCCTCAATTAACAATCAAGCTAAAAAAAAAAAAAAAAAACATTCATTTATATTTTTAGTTTTAAACATTGAGGCACAGGTGATGTTTCTTTGGTGCTGTCTGAAACCTCTGTGAGCACCAAAACATTGGTCTCTGCAGGAAAAACCCTGTTCTTACAAGATTGTCTGCTATATGTGTAATAAAATACCATGGACTAAAACAAATGAGTTAAAAAAATCTTTGAATCAACAAAAACATTCACACTAAAGTTCATCTTGGCACACGGGTGTCTGATGTTTGTTTTGTTTTTCCCCCAAAATAATCACATTATGGAAGCAATGTGGGTAATTTTGGTCTTTTCTCACCGATATGAGGTGAAAACTTCTATACACTTGACCAATAATTAGCGTTAGCATTTCCTCTACTGTTACACATTTAACTGTGACGCTGCAGTCTGGGGCTCTACAGCAGCAGGGCATCGACTCTGATCTGCATTTCCACCGCTAAACATTAGCCAGTCAGGGAGACAGAAAAGTCAGCAGAGCACGTCATACTGTAGACAAACCACAACCACTCATTACTCACTAAAGGACACACAGCCAGCCTCTCCACCATCAGGCACAGTCACTCAAGTGTCCACACTGACGCTTATTATTAGTATAAGCAGCCCAGAAGGGGTCCAGATGAGATAATAAACAAAAGCACATCTGTGCAAACCCTCAGGGATCTCAAAGTCAGGGAACAAACAACGCTGCCAGAACAACCCTCTACAGCATTTGTTTTTGTATTTTAAGCCTCCATGACCTTAAAACTCAATGCTCTTATCTCATTTTTCATGTTTTTAGTTTGACTAGAAATGATAAGTTCATTAATCAACTGATCCATCAGCACAAGATTTACTGTTTATCAAATTTTGTCCCAAATTTCTGCCGTTCTTTGTAAATTAAGTCACTGTTACTTATACAGCACATTTAACAACAGATGTAGTGCCAAAGTGCTTTCCAATAGAGAAACAATACAAATTCACCTAACAAGCTTTAATATTACAGGTAAGACACTACTGTATTTATTATTCAAATTTACAAATTTAACTCAATTACACTTTGAGATTAAAATCTAACAATGTCATTGATAGAACAATTTAGGTTATCAAAAGACCCTGCAAAATTATACATGGAAACCCCAACAAACACAGGCATCCTATGAGCAAGCACATTGGTGACAGTTAACTGGGGTTTCAAACAAAACTACTTGAGAAATTTGGGAAAAGTCGAAGGTCTCGCTATATGCAGACATATTACACGTGACTAATCAAGGAAATAATCTATAATTCTTACTAAAATATCTTTTATATACATTTACATCTATGTTGGTTACATCTGTGTCCGCACATTGTGGACATCAGAGTTAGTAAAAGGGTTCATTGTGGTGAAGTACGACTGCTTCATAAATATTTAACTGCTGCCTGGTACCCACATACAGAAATCTGTTCTTACTGCCATTTTGGCAGCGAGTTGATTTAAAATAAACTCCTTCCGTGCCTAAGTGGATTAGTGTTTCAGAGCTTGAGCATAACAGTTAATCTCTTCCATTACACCTGCTTAGTCAGGCTACCAGCAGGGCCACAGCTCCCACTGAGGACACGGAGGTCACGTACTCCTTATTTTTTAAGGGACTCTGGGGGTTTAAGTGACCTGGGGGAACTTTATATTCCACATTTTAATGGGGTGAAACTCTGTATCCCTGTGTCAACTTCTAACAAGCTTGAAAAACAGCTTTGTTTCAGCCTTGATGAAAATGCTTCTTTGGAACAATTTTGGTTTCATTAAATCAAAGATAATGATGGTGAATTTTGACTACCCAAAGACGAGAATGTAATCATTAAACTGATCTGAAAGCATGAAGGATTGTTAGGTTTTCATTAGGGTCCGAGCACTAACGGTGCAAGGACCCTATTGAAACCCTTGTTATCGATTGAAACTGATGATATTTTGGATTCAGGAGATCGTTTTTTTAGTCCAAAAATTTAAAAAAATACTCACCACTGTTTATCAGAGTCCAAAAATATGTCTAAAAATGTCTTATTTGATTGAGCTCCAACAATCACTTGACTAGTGGTTGACTAGTCAATCAATTATCAACTGTTTATAAATTCATTTAATTGGGTTAAACAATGAAAGAAAAACAGGCTAATTACTCTGATTGCAGCTCCTTAAATACAAATATTTTCAGGTTTCTTCTTTCCTCGATGACAGTGAAATGTATATACTTTTTTGTGTACAAAAAAAAGACATCTAAGGATGCCACTGCAAGTTTTGGGAAACACTGACATTTTTTTTTTACTATTTTCTGACGTTTTATAAATCAAAAAATTAATTGATTAATTGAGAGAATAAACAAGACAATAAAAATATTTGGTCACCTCAAAGTTAGTCGTATTATTTAGCCAACAGTCCAAAATACAAATATATGACAAATGAAAAGATACAAAAACAGACAGTAACAGGAAAATCTAAGAAGCTGAAATCAGACAATGTCTTAAGTTTCCGCTTTAAAAAAAATGCCTAATGTTTCATTTAATGCCAAACCAATTCATCCACTATTTATTAGAAGTCCAGAGCCATGAAAGCTGAAGCTGCAGCTGAACAGTAACATCACTGTGTTTCTTCTAAAGGCTCATGTGACAACATAGTAAAATGCTGAATTCGATCCACAGAAGGAAGCTCGCTCAAGTTCAACGAAAGGACGAAGACAAGACTACATTTGCATAAGTTAATCCAGTCCAGCCTCTTTTTTTTCCTTTGCCCTCACATTTCATGTCATACATCACTATCTGAGACCTCTGTTGAACCTCTACCCACTCAGAGACTCGCCATTTTCTGAGTTTTTTTTTCTTTTTTTTCTCTAAATATCTAATAAAGTCTGACTTTCACCCAACCTTGAGCTACATGACTCAGGGTTCATTGCTGGCCAGACTCAGACACTTCCTGCTGAGCACCCTGCAAGGATCTGAACTAACCTTTAATCCAGAGTGCGTTGCAGCCTGAATCTGCTCCAGAACTCATTTCAAAACAACTATTTTTCATCTCATTTATAGCGGACACGGCCTTGTTTATTTGAAGTGCATCTAAGGAACAAAGTTTGAAATATCTTTGACCTGACTGTTGGGGAAGCGTTGCCACATAAACAGACTTGCAGACTTAAATGTGTGGGGAGACACTGACATATTGTGCAATCTTGATTTCTGATAACTACATGCCAGTGACGCCTTTAATTTCTAAACTCAGTGACTTAACATTTTGTTATTTTTAGAAAAAGCAGACCGAGAAAAGAATTCAGCAGTTCCTCTCTGAAACTTAACGCCCTGCAGATATTTGTTAGGAAGAAGCACTTGACTGTCTATACAAGTATGAGAAAAAGAAATGTGTTAAAAAGAAAGAAATGTGCAGAAAATCTTATCTTATCTTTTCTTTTTTTTCGTTTTACAAGTTCAAAGTTATTGTTTGCACCAAAATCTGTTAAAAATATATTATAAACAGCAATTTATTCTTCTTGATAAACTTGCTAAACTGACAAACTATCAACAGAGTCACTATTTCTTTAACAGGTGACGATACAAAACCTCTGACAACAGCTGCAAGACTTACTGATGTAAAATAAATTTGACATCATTTTTGATGATTTAATAATCAATCTTGAAGCAAAAATGTAAACCTAATGCAGGCTCCAGATACTGAAATGTGAGAAATTGATGTTTTTTCTTTGCCATCTATGACAGGAAATTGAATATTATTGGTGCAGATCTGATGTTGGTGACATCTGTATACGTCATCTTGGATTGGGAGAGATTAGGATGGCAATATTTTTTTATTACCAGATAGTTTATAGACAAAACTCAATTCTTTAAGCCACAGAGTTATTAGAAGTTGCAGCTCTATCCCAAATATATGAAGTGTAATATAATATTAAACTAATAAAAAGCAGAAAATCTTCACCAGTGAGAAGGCTGAAATATCTGACATGTTTGCTTGAACGCAATAAATGATTTGCTAAAAAAGTTGTGGAATAATAAGGTGTTGATGGATTACTCAGGTAATTGTTTAGCTGTGTCAGCTTTGAAAGTATGAATATTAATAAATTAAAATCATGTCTAAGCAATTGAAAATGGTGTGGAAAGTTTTGAATTTGGTTGTTTATTTAAAGCACTCGTGACCTGAAAACTCAGTGTTCTAATCTAATCTCTACAGTAGAAATGATTAATCCGTTATTCCACAGACTGAAAGATAGACAATTAACTGTTTATTAATGTAAGCCTTTGTTTCAGAGACAAAAAAATGCAAAAAAAAGAAAGAAAAAAAAAGCCTGTTTTATGGGTTTATTTGTCTTCTATGACAGTAAGTTACGTGGGCCTTCAGAGGAAACATTTTGGGACATTTGGAAACTGTTCATTTTTGGACATTTTATACATGATTACTCAAGAAAATCTTCACAATAATCATGTGCACACACATTAAATGAGCATGTGGGGTCACTCGATTATCAGCCTTGGTGATCTGAAATTCAGGAATTGTGTTTAATATTGAGGAAGGATTTCTTTGGGCCGATTGTTACACGCCTAAACTAAGTCATCCTTTTTTGTCATTTAATTTAATGGCCAAATACTCTTTACTTGTTCTTCAAATTCCTAATGTGACCACATTGTTTTTGTAGCGAACATTACGTACTAAATATCCACAATATTTTATTCATTTATTGTTACCAATAAATTTTGTTATTGTTAGTGAAATGACTTCTAATTTGCATCTTCAAATTAAACACAGTAAAACATAAATACACAAAGGCATTTCAACAAAGTACATTTTGATGGTTATAATTTACATTTTTACTGAAAATGTATATATCAATTTCAAATATCAGCTATCAGGTTATATTAGTTTTCCTTGATTACTGATAACCAGTATTGTTTTTGTTTTTTTTTTGGGGGGGGCAACAAAAACCACACTGGTCGAGCCCTAATATGCACGACTCAGTCCAGTCCTGTTTGCCACTAATTCTCCTGAAGTCATTAAAAGGAGGGAAAAGATGTGTCCTGCACAGAAGCAGCTGGATTTCTAATGTTTATGAGTGTGTCATCTTTCAATTCAAACAGAAAGAAAAATGAGGCAGTGAAATGTTTAAATAAAGTCCTTAATTATTGACCTTTGTATTTCGAAAATCCACTGTGCACTTTGCAGGAGCAAGTCCTAACTCAGCATTTGATTTACACGTTAGGGCGTACATGTTAAGTAAATATGCACAGTGTCTGGTCTGCAGGCAGAAGCTCGGCACACTCTGGATGGTCTCAAAGTGTCACACTATAGTCACAGCAATAACAGCCTGGGGCCAACTACGTGCAGAAATTACGTTTTCTGCATGCAGGAGAAAAAAAAAAGATAGCTGGCTGCACCTGATGTTCCAGTTGGACGGCGTCCTGACAGGTTTAACTACGTGAATTTAAGACATGAGGCGGGATGCTAACATGAACCAAAAATAATCAGACAGCCAAGCACGGTTCACATTAACCGATACCAGAGATTTATGGCTGCTGCTGCTGCCCTTAATTCACTTAACGTCTAATTGCACAGTAAAAGGACGTTGTTTGCGCGCTGACGTAAATGTTTTACACGAAATAAAATAGCGATTTAATGATGCTCTCTGCATGTACGCAGACTTATACAGGAAACTGAGTTCAACAACAGCGTCAAGTGGAAAAGAAATTAGCGTTAGCTGCCGTTAATTCTGGCAGCGTTTAGCTAACGTTAGCTAATGTTAGCATTCCGCTAGCAACCCGGCTGAACGGCAATGTAAACAAGCTTTCCAAGGCCATTTTGTCCGCATTTGAAACAGAAGCCAACTATCTGTGCCACTGTCGATGTTAACGATTAATCCCGGACCCATGACAGTCATAAATCCGTTTACAACGGTTGAGATAAAAATACTGAACTCACGGTTTGGTTGGAGGGTTCGCACCGCTGCCATCAGCTCGCTTCCTTCACTCTTTGACAGTTTGCATGTGAAACCAATCTTATTTTTCTAGTTTGACGCACTGGATGATCGACGTCTACAAAAGCCAATAGAAAAGAACAATCGCTTTGAGTAGGCGGGACATAAAACCCGCATGAGCCAATAAGCAGCGGTCAAAGTCAAACTGAGCAACAAGCGAATCCCTCAGAGGAGAAGAGCGTTAGCGGCCTCTAGCGGCCAGGGTGAAATATATGCTGTTTTTAAACCCTAAAATTAAAAAAAAAACCCTTGAAATATATTTTATTTTCACTGGTGAAAGCAAACAAGTATCACTTAAATGTCAAATAATACAAAATTGCTTTAACTTATAGTAATTGCAGTACATTTAAGATGAACAGCAGGTATTTGAGCCTATGCATAAATAAAAACAAACACCATATGTGCCACTTTAAAAAAAACAAAAAACAAAACACTACATACTCTGTACTAGGAACCCAATACAACAAAAATCACTACACTTTTCATTACAGAGCAGTGAATTTTTTTTGGAGAATTATTCATGCATTCTTCAGAGGGCATTTTTCAGCTGCTTTTAGCTGGAGGGGTTGTGTTGCTCCACCTTTTTCTTTGAAATACTCTGAGGGTTTTTGGATTCAAGTCAGACAACATGCTTTTCCAGGTCTTAGTTTTTAATTCTTTCTTTGCAAGAAACTCTTTCATAATTTTGACAGTGTGCTTTGGATGGTCAATACGCTGGAACTTCTACAGACTGGGTGTCATGTTGTCAGCCAATATTTTGGTTTATCCACAGACCTTCATGGCTCGATCTATGAATGTTATCTCCAGGTACATATTTTGCATTTTGCATACATGCAACCTCAAATATTCACTCTTCCACCTCTGTGCTTCACTGTAGTAGTACTGACCAGGTTCACACCAAACATGCTGGAGCCCATCTGAACCAAACAAATGTATGTTTGTCTCGTGAATGGGAATGTGCACCGAATATTCGTCAGACTTGTTTTTATTTACATCAGCAAAGTTTAATCTTGCAGTTTTATGCTAAAGAGCAAGCAAGTCCCAGGTGTCTTTGTAGAGGTCAGTGTTATGCTGACCTTTACACATCCTGTCCTTCCACTTATAATCTCTTTGCCAATTCTGAAGCACTTGCTCGTCTGTTTTTTTAGAGGTCGATTGTAGAATTAGTGCACCATCCTGAGCATCACTTTAGGAGGACCGACACTGATGAGTGGTACTATGGCTAGTTCTATACGTTCTGATTACTGCTGCAACTATGCTGTTTGTACATGGATTTTTGCATGGAGCTATGATGCAGACGTGCAGATGGACACAGGCCACAAGCCCAAAACTAAGAAGGTACTGGTGTTCACAGCTCATTTTGTAACCATGTCCATACAGGTAGGTTGATTGTAAATCACCAGTGTACTACATTTAGTATCAGTGATCACAGATTTTCTAACCTGTGTATCAGTTACTATTTTTCTACTTTGCCGTCTGTATTTTTATATGGCCCTTTCTGATGTATTTGTTTTTGATTGTTTATCAGAGGAAACATCCTGTCCGACATAGAAACACTGCAGCTATTGAGAAGTGGAACAATTTTGAATCATTTGACATTTAAATATTACACAGTGATGTACTCACTTCTGTTATTTGCTGCAAAATGTGCTTCATCTTCAGTCTAATAAACTGCCAGAATACAGCAACCTGCATCCTGTTCCTGATCTAACAACAATGTATGTGAATGAAACATATGAAGAACTTGAAAGCAGACACAACTCTGTTGATGCAAGACACTAGTTGTTTTTTGGCCAGACATATTGTACTGTAGCCTGTTTTAGAAACTGAAGTTAACACACAAAATTAAAGCTTGAAATTCTAATTTTACCAATACAAAAGTTGAAGTTCTGCCCCAGTGCACACCAGACAGCTCATTTCACATTTATGTCTGACGTTGGAGATTCCTATTCAGTGTCGCCATGACCACTGTAATCTGGTGTGAACATTACAACAGGTTGCGGTTGGGGTTTTGTAATATTTGCTGCTGCTGTTCTGGTGCTTTTTATTGCTGCTTCCTAAATCAGTGCAGCAGCATTTATCACCACAGCCACCACTGCTGATGCATTTCCATGAATAAATTACATTTCATAACTCCACCAACAGTACGTTTGGTGCTGGCTCCTCCTCTCTAACTCAGCATTTTTTGAAAGGTTACCCTGACTCCTTGAGCAGAGACTCGGCAGAGCAAACCGCCTGCATGTCGCGGCCGTTGATGTTGATGTTGGTGCTAAAGTTGACGTCAGTGTGTCTCTGAGCCGCCCCGTGCAGACCAGCTCCTGTTTGATCCCCACACCGGCGGGTTACCTGTGTTCAGGCCAACTGGGGCGGTTGCGGCGTGCAGTTACGCTGCTTATGAAAAGAGCATTTTATAAACAGCGGTGCGCTAACAAGGCTCCTCTGTCAGCAGCCTGAACATGGAGAGGAGAGGGGGCGCCCACTTGCACAAATATTGTCAGTTTAAAAATAAAAAATACCTTTCAGCTCTCTGTGCTCCTTTTTTACAAGCTGTAATTTACATTGAAGCACAAATATAGTGCTTGTGTTGCATCACCTTTAATGCATGTTAGTATAGATGGGAGGTAAAGAGGCAGCTTGGGTCACGTTTTCAGTGAAGTGTGTCTAAATACGAGCAGCTCCTGCCACAAAGAGTCTCTGTGAGGAGGCTCTCTGCTGCCCACTGCCCTCATATGGCTTCCATTTGGGGTGTTACACTCTGTGTGACCTACAGCAGCGGGTCAGACCAGGACAAGGAGGCTCATTATGAATGCACCTCCAGCCGCTGCACCTCTGGACTGCAGGCTGCTGCTGCTTCAGTCTCTGGGCTCCTGTATGAGGAGGTGAATTTCCAGTATTTACCAGTAAAACACACTCTGCTAATCCCACCTTTGGCTGCCTGTTCATTACCGATGAATACAGATGAGGCAACCATCAGCTCTCAGGTTAAGGTGTGGCGTGATGTGGAAATTTCCACACAAGCTTTTAGTATGCGCTGCAGATCATTCTCTGCAGGCAGCAGCTTGGACAGCAAATCCAGGGGATATTCTCTATTTTTCTTACTGTAAATAAACGCCATGAAAAGAGCAAAACCAACAGTGGTAGAAGAAGCATTCAGAGCCTCATTAGTAACTGCAGTTACGAACACAGCAAATAAAATAATCCATTACAAGTAAAAGTCCTGCATGAAAACTCAGAAAAATGCAGTCGAAGTACTAAATTAAAAGCTCTAGTTTGGTCCCTCTGACTGATATGATAATATATCTGACAATAGATGATTACCTGTAAAGCACCAGTGTGTTGTAGCTGCTGCAGGTTTGAACAACTTTATGTACAGTTTTATATTCAGACAGAAGATAAATCTGAGGGTTACAAACATGATTAATGGGAGAGAAACAAAGAAAAATATGTTTTTGGAGTTTTTCTCTAATCTTTGATTTTTGCTGAGACATTAAATCATTTGAACATTTATTGAAATGAAATCATATGGGAAGTTTGGAAAGGAGAATCCCTATTTGGTGGAGCTTTAACAACTCATAAAGGTGAACCTGGATGTAAACTGCTTTTTGGAATAAACCAAAGCAATGGTTTAATATTGAACTACGTGTTAAATCTTCATGTTTAAAGTACTAAAGCTGTCAGATAAATGTAGTGGACTAGAAAGAATATTTAACTCTTAAACCTAAGTATGAAGTTGGATTAAAATGGAAATATTGAGGAAAAACACTTCTGATAAATGTCACTCCTCTAAGTTGCCCAGAAACTAATAACACATTGTTCAGCTGTTCTTTTGCTGCTTAATTACCAGGAATGTGGACACTGCAGTTTCTTTTGAGTCACTCCCACGTTCACCGTCCTCATTAGCTGTTAAGTGCACCAGTTAAAACGTACTGTTCGTTTAGGTTTGAGGGATTATTGAGTACGTGTGTTTTTTTAACTTCTCAGTGAGAACATTTGCTCCTTCGGGGGGGTGGAGAGTTTCTCAGAAATGATCTGAAACAGTGGAAGAAGCCTTTCTTTGGTGTGTTTTTTGATTATTTTTCCGATTAATTTTAAATATGATGACAGAAAAATAGACTTTTTTTCACAAGCATCTCTCTTTTTGGTGCATCTGACATGTTTTTCATCATTGAGCTGAACAGAAAATAACCAACATAGATGTAAAAATACTCATCCATATCAATTTACAATTAGAAACACATTGAAATTAGACTAAGAGGTGATTAGTGAAAAGTAATCAGACTATTCCACCTTCATTTAGGCATATCTTCACATAAAATTCTACATTATTAACACCATCACAGGTGCTAAACCAGCTGCAGAAGTCACGTGTGGCAGCAAATCTTCAAATTGCTTCTTTCATTTACACAGTTTTGCGTCTATAACAAGCATGGGAGGGCGCTAACTATACCAGCTGCTCACCAAAATCCATTTACCGAGTGGCTCTGAGTTATTTTAACACCACATGTGAACATGTCCTGTTTGACCCAGAGTAGTGGTGTTAGAAAGTCCTATAAAACACGCACAAGACTTCTTTGAAAGCGTAAAGGTACTTGTGCCGACACCCTGCAGGTATGTGGGTGACGCAGCGGTTAAAGCAGCCTGGCGGCGTTCTGGCTGCGGGAGGATGTCGTCTTTTATCAGCTGTGCTTTCCAGCTCTGCTCGGGGAGAAGAACGTCTGGTCTGTACTCGACCAGAACGGCCACAGTGTTCTGTCAGAAACACCCTCAACAGATTAACTATTGATTCTCATTTACACAGAGGAAAGTGCATGAACTCCCACAGATGTGTTTTTATTAAAAAAAACCTGTAACTGTACATTCAGGGAGTTTCAGGGTTTCGGGAAAGAACCAGATTACAAAGCCGAACGGAAAAACCCTCCAGAAACATGAAGAAATACTTTTACGGTACAAACAGGGCGGTTTGCACTTTTCTTTTTTTGGATTTAGGAAACAACAAACATTCAAGAATAAAGATGATTAACTAGGAAACTTATGGCACAAAAATAAATCTATGTTTTTCACAACAAACAAGTGCATGAATAGAAAATTGCTCAACAACACTAACCCAGCCAGCTGTGACACCATTAATGTGATAATTATTGGATGATTATGTGCATTCCCATCAGTTATTTTAGCAACATATGATACAACAGGCTCCACGCAGATGTAATTCTCACCTGAAGATCAGATTTTTTATTCAGGGTCCTTTAAAAATATGAAGAAAGTGAGTTTTGGTCGTCTGTATCTAAAGTGTTTGGACATTTGTGGCAGTATTACATCATTTTAATCCTGTGTGGGCTCCTTTTCTAAAGAACAAATCCAAATTCACAGCAAGTCCTGAACCAGCTGTGAACAAACTCCCTGAAGAACGCCTCTGAGTGTTTGTGCAGGATGTAGCTGTGGTCTCTTTTTTTAATACTTTCTCTTATCTTGATGTGATTTTTCATATTTTTGACTGAACACGTGTCTCTCTTGATTATTTTAAAGTTGTATTCCTGAAGGCTAAAAAAAAGTCAATCAAACAATAAACTCTTTGCCTCATTTCTTAAATTCTCCAACACAACCAGCAAACATCAGGTTTAACTTGCTTTATTTGTTCAGTGTAAGCTTCCAGCAGGAGACAACCTGTAGATACTGAAAGTCTTGTGTTCAGCAGGAATCAGGATTTCTCGTCACATTTCCACGAGATGAAGCCGTTCGTATGTACACAGCAGGAGAAAATAAACACGCTCAGCTTCCAACAAAAGTTCTCCTGAGAGTTTTCTCAGAAAATCCCTTCAGCCGACTTCCTGCTTGCAGGGAAACCTCTCAGGTCTCAGAAGGCCAACTGGAAGCTGTTCGAAAATCTCAGAAGAAGTTTAGAAAATTCCTGCAGGCAGAACAACCAGTGTAACTGTGTCCATGTCCAAGTGAAAAGGACTGCAAGGGATGAAGGACAGCTGAGGTTTTTTTTCAGTTTTTTGGTTAAAATACACTGAATACAACCAGAAAATGTTCACAAGTGAGCAGCACAGTGACTTTAAGAAAACTTCCTCATGAAGCAGTGCTAAAAATAGGATATTCAAGTGGTTACGCATCAGATTTTAACTTAATGTCTGTGTGAAGCAAATAAATCTGCTGCTCATAAACTGAAACTTCATGTTCATCTTTAAAAACTGTGTTGCTGCAACTTTCAGTGAACTTCAACTGACAGCTGGTGACTGTGATTCGTTAGCAGCAGCAGAAAGAAGAATTTTAAAAACTAATCTTTTTATTACCAAAGTATCTAGAAATGACAAATTACGAACTTTTCTGAAAAAGTGTAAAAAATAATAATCCTGTAACTCAAATATGTAAATCTGGCAGTGAATGTGCCAGAAAACCGTGGAATACTGTAATGCTGCTAAACTGTAAAAGAAACAAAAAAGGGTGAAGATAGCAGAAAATATCTGTAAAATAATTCAAGTATAAATAGTGTTTTATGGATAAACATTGTAGAAAAGCAATACCATTAAAAAATACTGATTTTTGATGTGAACATTGTTTTTACAGTTTTTTTTTCCTGTGATTTTACTACTTATTGTCCATAATTTAACAATTTCAGGAAAACATGTCAAATAGCAGTTTAAAAATCATTTTTAATCCTCAATATACATCTTTTTTTATTATTTGCAAAAACATAGGGAAGGAGATTGATGGTTAACATGCAGTGGTGTGTCATCAGGACCAGCAAGGCCTTCTCTGCTGGCCTAAACTCTCAGAATCACTGACTTAGGTTGTAATATTTTCCCATTAATCTTTCCCCATTTTCCCAACAGTCTTTTCTCTTTATTTCATAGCGTGTCTCTGGGCTGTGGTGCTTCCAGCTTTCATCCAATCATATTTCAGCCATCATGTGTTGCCAGGGTCACAGAAATCTGCCCTGAGGCCTTCAGAATCAGAAGTGCAGGCGCCTGTAGCTTCAAATGCATTGCAATGAAACTGTTGCTTCAACCAATCAGACTTCGAGTTGGTGGTCCCAGTGCCAGCTAGCAGGCGTACGATAACATCAGCACCTTCATGTCGTCTGATTGGATGGTCAGAGAGCTCAGCCAAAGCCAGCGATCCGTATCTGTAGCGACGTGCACAAGCTAAAACTTTATCATAAAGTATTGTTTTTGTTTGTTTGTTTTTTAAAGAAAAGCAAGCAGACATTCTCAGCCTTAAAGCAAGTTAAAACTTGTGCTAAAAACACGACTGGACAGACCCGACATTCAGCGTTAGCCTCCATGGAGATAGAACTGGACTGATTGTTGGAAGTGAAACACACGGATCAGCTGCTCTACAGAGTGACTGAACTGTTTATGATGAAAGAGAGAAGGATGGAGTTTGGGTTCAAATAATCACAAGTTTTGGTGAGTAAAATATAGATTTTTGTCATTTTATTGGGTTGATGCTCCTGCTGGATGTGATGTAGCTGCAGTTAATGGAGACTTATTTAATTGATTTAATTGGGTTTGTTGCTTTAGTAACGGCATTCATTCTTGCTACATGAGATACCTGTCTGCAATGCAACGTCCTGTTACGCTGCCTTTCTGCATAATACTGATGGTTTCTGTAGCCATGGCATCATAATGACGGTGTTAAGAGGTGGTTTGATTCCGGCAGGACGCCACTGAAGGCCGAGGAGTAAAATGCACGTCCCGCCACTGTTAACATGTAATTTAACACTTTTAATCTGTGATTTTACAAGTCATTATCTGTAATTCAACAAAATGTGAGAATCAGTAAAATAAGTAAATGTTGTCACAGAAAGTAAGTAAAGTAAGTAAATGTTTATTACAGTGAACATATAGTAATTTGACTAAAAAAAACAAAGAATTCAAAAGTATTATTCATTATATTGTTATACTTTACCAACAGTATGTAGTGTAACTTCAGATCACTTTAATGTGATGAATCCTGCAGTGATCATATTTGACACTTCTGGGTTTGTGCTTTGAATATGTTCATATCTGATGAGGAAGTAGTTTAATGTTTAGGAGAATTAAATAAAATATTCATGAGAGGTACTTAGCTTAGCTTAGCATAGAGGCTGGAATTCAGTGTCCTTAAATATTCCAGTTTTTCTTCACTCTACAGATCTATAAAAAGTAGGCTGTGTGTTATTTTAAGTGTTTTTCACTGCAGAGCACAGAAGACTTCATTAGAATTTGTAACATACTCCTCAGACTTATCTTCTGTCCCTGAATATAAAACTGATATAAAGTAGTTTAAACCTGCTGCAGCTCCAGCACAAACCTGCTGCTGACACACTGATGAGTCACTAACCATCACCTAATGATGCTATATATGATAATACACCAACCAGAGGGATCAAAGCAGCACTTTTACTGTCATACTTAGTCTAATCTTTCATGCCTGACCCTACTTGTGATGGAGTATTTTCACTTTGCTGTGTTAACACTTTCACTTCGGTAAATAAAGGATCTGAATCCTTCTTCTATCACTGAGCTCCGTTATAAATTATCAGCTCCTGTTGACACTGTCAGAGAGGTGATGATCCTCTCCTCATCAGGAGCATTATCACCTGCTTCGCTGTGGGCCGACCCACTGACAGGCTGTAAATCTGCTCTGTCAGCGGCGCTGAAAACACACGTAAACAGAGGAGCGAAGACAAAGAGCGTCTTCATCACTGTGCTGTCGTGCAGCCCTCAGACAACAGGCCTGTTCAGGGAGCTGCCCTGCTGTCAAAGGAGCTTATGAATAAAGTGAAATGTCTTCTGATCCCAGAGGACTTAACCGAAACTCTGTCATCGATCCGACATGTGACCCGTTTGTGCCTCGACACACTCGCACTTTACCGTTATTCTTATTCCAACAGTTTGTCTCTTGTTGACAATTTAACAATTTTTCACCCGACACGCCCTGTTTTCAGTCTAAACAGCCTCGCAGGCACACCTCTGCACAAATATCCTAAAAGTGGAAAAATCTAAACATTGCAGAGGAAATATGGGACAATTGCTGCTGACACAATCTGCGGGGACGGCGAGCAGAGCCGAGGCCTCTCCCTCCAGTCTTTGAAGCCTGGTCGGTTACTGTACGCTATTCACATTTAAATCCAGCCAGAGAACAACGGCGCTCACATTTAGCATTCCCCCCATTCCTGCATCCCCTCAGCCTCTCACTGAAACCACACCAAAAAAAGTATGAAAAAGGCAAGGAACAGAGAAGCCGTGCAGCCTTGTAGCACAATCTGAATACATGCTGCTGTTGGAAATAGACTTTTTACCATCATTACATCCCACTTAAATCCAATTATGAGTAAAGTGGGGTTCATTTATATCTGCAGCAGCAACATGTTAGGAAATGTAAAGGTGCTGTAATTGGTGTTTCCTGCGTATGAGTGCTCAGAGGCTCAAAGAGCAGCTTTGTCCCCAGTTTGGACTTTCTTTTTTCATTTTCAGGAGTGAATTCGAGCGGCTGGAGAGGCGTCAAAGGGGCGAGGCGTTTTCTATTTATAAGCCCAGAAAGGTGGCAGCAGGACAGCAGCTTTGTGGCACTTTGGTTCAAAATCATCATAAATCACATCACTGGATCGATTTCTTCTGGTTCTGTGTCGTCTGGGATCACTTAAGAGGTGATGTGACACCCAGAAGCTCAACAAACAGCCAGTTTTAGTCTTAACTCATCTAAAACTCTGATTTAAATGAACAGCTCTGATCATTTAACGTCGGCTGACTCCCCCATGAAGACCATCATTACCTCATTTCAACTGAGTAGGTGGGACGGTGACACCCACCCTCTTACCTCCAGCCCTCTTTTTCCCCCTTCACCCCCTTCACGAAACCTCTGTTTCCTTCAAAATAAAAGCATAGCATGTAACTGTTCTGCAGAGATGGACAGATGGGACAGCATAAAAGTCATTGTTACAGCAATAAATACAAACAACAAATAGAAAACTTTAGAGAAATCAGTGCACACCATAAGAATATACATGACATACAGCTGAAATGTGATAAAAGTCTGTAAATATCTACTTAATATAGAGCAAACGTTTAAAGACGGAATCATATTAAGATGACAAATTTCTCCAAATAATGCGAAATAAAGTAATATTCAATTATTAAATTAAAACTCAAGTGAAATAAAGTTGTTGTTTTTTTTAAAAAGCCCTCAGGTGAAATCTAGTGAGTTTGTATCTAGTCTCACTTTGAATCTAATTTAACAAACTGTATGTTGTTTGAAAGCACAAAACTTCAAGATTCAAAGGTATCGAGCCTAAAAATATCTCAGAACTTGAAGTGATCGGGCTACAAAAGGAGAATCCAAGATATCTGCCAAATGAGAGGTTATTAGGATAGTGTGGTGGTTAGCACCGTCCCCTCACAGCTATTAGATCCCCGGTTCACGTCCTGATTAGGGGACTGGGATGGCAGTGTGGGTTCTCTCCGGGTTCTCTGGCTTCCTCCCACAGTTTTAAAAACATAACTTTTGATTCAAAATTGTCTGTCGCTACGTGTAGCCCTGTGATAGACTGGCGACCTGTCCAGGGTGACTCCAGCCTTCACCTTGCATCAGCTGGGATAGACTCCTGTATAGACAACGTTTGGGTGGATGTTGGAACTGGAAACCATTTCTGAAGGATAATGATACAGGCTGGATTGATTCCTTTAGTTTTCTTACATATGAAAACCCAGAAGTTTCAATCTGTTTAAGGCTTTCATCAGTCCCATTACATTCAACACAGAAACGCTCAGTTATGGTGTTTCCTCTGTTCCAGTAGAATATCTAACAGAACCAACTTCACTGTCATTTTTGTAGATGTTGAGTCTCTGGGTTACCATCAGAAGGTTGGGGAAGGTTCAAGATGAACCCTTTCTGCTCCAGGGGCATCTTATTGTGGCTGAGCCTACACTCTGACTCCAACTGGGATGTGCAAATTTTGCAGTCCATCCATCCATGGAGGGTCTGGAGTCTATCCCAGCTGACTCAGGGTGAAGGCAGGACACACCCTGGACAGGTCACCAGTCTATCACAGGGCTACCACATTTTGCAGGGTTGTATTTATTCTTTTTTTTTTTTTTTTTACATTACAGACTTCTTCTCAACTGCTTGTTGCTCAGAGTGTCCTCTAGAATATAAAAAACCATCATATGGACATGTTAATAGGATCAGAGGGGGTCTTTAATGTAGCATAAGTAAGAAAACTCTTGCAAGGGGTAGACAAAAGACAAACTATGAACAGAGATCATATCAACAAACTATTATATGATGCTATATGTGTAGGTGATCTTTTGCCAGCAGTTTAGAATCATAAACATCCTCATTAATCTTTTTATATTTACAGGGAATCAACTCTAATTGGATGTTTGATTTTAAATCCACAGAAAAAAAAAATGTGGGTTTGAGGTTTCTCTAATGAGCTGAACACTCCTACAAGACATGTTCTTCTTCTTCTTGCTCAGCATCCTGTGATCACATTGTTCCTTTGGCTGCAGACCTGCTCCACTCCCTCTGCCTCTCAGAGACCATTTAAAGAGACGTCTGGCTTTTTTTTTTATTTTGAAAGCAGTCACCTGAGCTCCTGGTGCTTCACCGCGAGCAGCTTGACGTCGGTGTTTCCCTCTGAGCTTTGACAGATTCACAGTTCTGGTCGCAGGTTCTTTCCTCTGCACACGGCCGAGCATCCTGCTGCCGCTGCTGCTGCTGATCACCGGGACTTTAAACTCACAACCTGGAGACTCGGCGCTCAGCTGAACCCAAATAACACCAGAGAAGAAGAGACTGACAACCACAGGTGAGAAATACACTTGGTTTGATTGTTTAGGTTTGTTCTGGTGGATTTTATGATGAAATATAGAAGCTTTGAACAGGATTCATTTAGGTCCATTTAAACCATTCCTATAGTGTATTTAAGATTTTATAAAAGTCACATTTTCTCAAACATTTCTGCGTTTAATATATTACAGTCACATCTACACTAAAACACATCACTGCTAAATTACATTAAAGTAGAATATGCCTCATAAAGATGTATTTTTGTCTGAAAAAGGTAAATTTAGCTCCACTTTGCCATCTTATATTGACTTCCAGACTCATATCACACATGGACTTTATTGCATCTTTCATTTCTGCAAAAAAAAAAATAAAAATTAAAAGCACATGTGTTAAAAGAATTTAGTTAAGCGATCTGTGTTGTTCATCTGAAACAAGACATTTTTTAATCTCCTGTTTCAGGATCTTATTTGAACAGCACCAACAAGAATTATAGTAAGTTAAATTCTAATTTTAGCTCATTAACAACAAAAAAAAGTTATAATTCTAAAGAAAAAATAAAAACACAAGTATACACTAAATTATCAAAATTCTTTTAATTATAATAGATTAAATTATCACAGTTGTTTTGATTATATTTGAAAATAGTTCTGTAATTTTAATTGGAAAATAAAACATACAGATATAAATATAATTGGCAGAATTGTTTCAATGCTAATTAAAAATAATTCTAATTAAAAATATTAAACAGAAATATAAGATAAAATGATCAGGAGAGTGTTCAGTCTGATTAAAAATTATTTTATAATTGTAATTACAAAATCTTAAATGCTAATATAAATCAAGTGATTAGAATTGTTTTAAAAATTATTCTAATTTAAATACAATTAAACCCAAGCATTTGTGAATATATGGATTAGAGAGTAATAGACATAATAGACAAAATAATCTCATGGTAAAGGGGTTTTTTTGGGTCTCTCTTGAGAAATTAAGCTCCAGAGTTGAACCAGAGGCTTTTATTTTGGTTGATTATTTGCTAAATCTGATTTAAAAACAGTTGCTTCTTCTAAAAGTGCTGCAGAAAGTTTTTCAATCTACAAAAATCAAAGCACATCAGGCGTCTGCTGCATCGCCGAGCCTTTTAAATCTCGTCTCTTACATGAGAAACGTGCCTCATGTGGAGGGAAGTTAAAACACAGTCGTCCAGGTGAGGATCAAAGCCCCGTCTGGCCTCCTTCCATCATGTCTCGCAGTTTTCCGAGGCTGCAGGCTGAATGTGGGCAGTGTTGGACGTGATGGAAAGGGCGGACTCTGGATCTGCTGTTTACTCAGGCGCTGGTGTCGTCAGAGCCTCCATAATACGGGTTTCAGGGGAACAGATCTGGTCTTATGGACCTCGGTCTCTCTGGGAGTCGACTCACCGCAGCAGCTGAATGAAGCAGTGTGGAACCGACCACCGGCTCGACTCACACACAGCTCAGCTGCTAATGAACTGTCACTTAGTCCAAACAGCACGTCTCCGTCCTGCAGAGACACTCCCTGCAGGCGTCTAAGTGTTTAAAGAGAGTTATAGCCCCTTCAGCGACGGATTCTAACTACAAAAATAGCCTGAAATGGTGTATTGTCACCGGAAAACTCTGGAAAAATCTCACATCCAGTTAGAAATCAAGTAACTCAAACAAAAAAAAGAGCAAAACATAGCAATATAAACCCAAAACCAGCAAACTAATAGTGGTGAAAGTATCAATATCACAGTAAACTATCTGAAATATGAATGTAAAATGAGTAAAAGCAACATAAATGGATAAAAGTAAAGCACAAGTACTACAAAACGGTACCTAAAAAATGCGTTTTATTTTCAACCTTGCTCGCTGTAATTATGAATAAAACATGTGAAACTCTCCTACATGAGTAAATGTGTACTTACATTCTACTGTAATCGAGAGGTCTGTGTGAAAAGTTAAAGTACAAATGAACATAATATCGTTAATATTTAAAAGAGAAACCTTAACATTGCTGCTCAGGATGTGAAGGTTTTATTTTGTTCATTTTATTTGCCAGAGATGGATCTCAGCACCAGAAAATAAGAAGAATTGTCTGTAACAGCTTAAAGTTCATTTAAAGAGGCACTAAAAACACAGAAAAGCAAGAGATAGATTTTTTTTTTTTGTTCGTTTTGTTTTGTTTTAATTTTCTGGCACCATCGTTGCCAGATTTTCACTTTTTAACCTCTTGTTTGTTCTGCATTTTTTAATTTCTATTCATAAAAAATAAAAAAATATAAAGAAAAAAAATTAAAAATATTGTTAAAATATTAAGGAAATAAATAACAATAATAAAATAACAAAAATTAAAACAAATACATTAAACAAATTAGCTACTGTGGTAATATAACCCAAAATGTGATGCACACGCATGTGGACGTCTTAAGAGGTGAAAATGTTTTTGTTTTTACAGCGTATAGCGGTGTATAAGAGTTAAAAAGCAATGAACAACACATTAAAATAAACAATGATTAAGAAAGCAAGAGTAAAACATTAAACGAAGACAGTTTTAAAATGGCAATAACGAAACATTAGAAAAGTCTTTTCTGCGCTGGTGGGATTTTTGAACGCTGCCTGAACATCTCCTAGAACAGTTTTGTTCTGTTTTTGTGTTTGTCTTCACTCTTCTGACTGATCAAAGATGCTGTTTGCTCATGTAACCAGGCAACCACATCATTGAGACGTTCTTAAATTAGAGCCGGTAATCAGAGCTGAGAGCCGGGACGAGCTTCGGTCAGGCGTCATGTGGGAACCCGAGGTTTAAATCAGCAGCTGGTCTGGTGTGTTTTAGAGTCAGCACACTGTAGCTTTGATTTGTATTTACATCCCCGTTCATCATTTGCAAATGTGTTCAACTCTGCATGTAGAACACTGAGGAGCAACTCTGCCTCCGAGAAATCAAAGTTCTATGCAACTAAATTACTTTTCAAATTTAAAGTGTAATCGCTGAGTTCGGTTAAGAGGCCGCTTGTTTTGTTGTTGTTGTTGTTGTTGTTGTTATTTTTGAAGGAATGAAGCTCTGCATACATATTTGGCATCAGAATCAGGAGGAGGAGGTCGGGGTGGATGGTGGGCCTGCATAGCACTCTGAACTCCAAGTAGTTTTAGAGCCTTTTTTATGTCCTTGTTATATTGTTTATATGACTGTTGGAAAGTTAAACATTTGACAATCCTTTCAGTTTTTACAGCTTCTCACTCAATTTTTAAAAGAAAAATGCCTTTCGAGCCCACTGGCAGGCCTCAGGATTAAACAAATCTGAGTGTGTGTCACTTTCAGAAGGACAATAAGTGAAACTAACTCAAGAGCACAAGGGTTTAATCAGACTGACTGGAAACAAGCCAGCGTCAGTTCAGCTTCGCTCATTTTAAACCAATGAAAAAACACAGAAATACAAAAGTCTCTCATTTAAATCAATAAAAGCTGCTCTGACTCTGGAAAAACATTGTTCAGGTTTGATCTTATCACTGACTGATAAAATATGTTTCCAGACCTTTAAGATTTGAAAATGTGTTTCTGTAAAAGTTTTCATAAAGATAAATGACTTAAATATCAATAAAAGTCTACAAGCAGTGACACCCGAGTATCAGCTGATCATAGTGAATACACATGATGGGAATTACAGGATATTTAACACACTGCTTGTGTTTGCTTATAGAATTGTGGCAGAAGACAGTCACCATTCCTTTGTTCACATGTTTTTCAGTTGAGTTGCAGAGTTTTTGTATTACTATTACTGTCCGTGACATGTATGTTTGATGTCAGGATAAATGTGTGCACATGGATGTGAACAAATATGCAAAGTGAATTAGTCAAAGTCTCTGAGAGCAGGAGAAGGAGGAGGAGGAGGAGGAGGAGGAGGAGGAGGGAGGAGCAGGAACTGTTCCTTCGATGAAATAACAGCAAATATTTACCTTTGAAAGAACTGGAACTCCTGGTTTTCCCATTAGAAGATAACATTCGGTTGTTAGAGACTTAATTAATTCCTCCTCATCCAGCACCTGAATGTAACGGTGACGTGTCTCATTTAGCATAAATAACTTTACTTGTGTTACAGACCTGAAGCATGTTTCCTCTCCTGTGGAAGCCTCAGACAGAGCAGGCATTCAGAGTTCAAACACACTGAATTTGCATGTTGTTGTTGTTGTTTTTTTAATTTTAAAGCTGTTTCAGGGTTTTTTTTCTGTCTCAGTATTGACTGTTAGCAAGTTAAAACAGTCCATTAATCATGAGGAGTCCTTAAAATAGCAGCAGTGAGTCTGTGTTAACTTGTTTACCTGAAATGTGTGCATTTACCTGTTATTTCTGAGCATGTATTAAACAGAAAATGTCCATTATGCTGAAGTAAATAAAGCCAAATTAACAAAACTGGTTAAAAAATTTAATTGTTATCTTTTATTCTCAATTCTTGTCACTTTAGAGCCTTTGATTTTTATTTGATGCTGATTGTAACATCATTGGGATGCACCAAAAGTCCTCCATGCAGGAAACGTTTAACCTGTATTCTATACGGTCCTATTGTCAGTGTTTATTTAAATGCATGGGTGCAAGATTTCAAAAAAATCTAATTTCATGATTTAGACAAACTTTTAAAAGATGTAAATGTTATTTTTATCGACTAAAATGTGTGTATTAGTTGATTTAAAGCTAAAATCAAGTTGAGGTAGCTTAATAAAGTTCTCCTCCTCTATATACTTCACATTAGAGCGGCTTAATTTTTAAAATGTGGCAACTTTAAAAGTTTTTTAACCTTCATGGACCTCATGTTACATCAAACTCATCGAGGAGTCACAGATGTTTATCTGTAGCTGCTGTTATGATGAGAATAAGAACGTCGATATTTAATGAATTATTAGTTGAGAATCTGACAAAGACAGAACGGTTTTTCTCTTGAATCCCTGTAAACTGGCTGCCTTTGTTCCAGGCTTATTTTGGTTTTATTTGTAATTTATGTCACTAATCTTTAAGCCTGTTTGGGCGCAGCATATTACTTTTGCACGACACAATAATAAAAATCTATCAATCAAATCCAAACAACACGAATGAATAGTCGAACTATATTCACGTTGGGATTTACTGCGGCTCTGCAGAGAGAAAGACACAGATTACTGGGGGATTAGAGCATTGCTGGAGAAAGGAATGAAAAAAATCCCTCTTTTGTTTCCACCACTGTACATTTCATTATTAAATTGAATGGCACAGTTTGTGTCTCCAACAAGGAGGCTGCTGTCAGTTGCATTTTTCTGCAGATGTCTTTGATATTTGGTTAAAATGTTTAGTCTCCAGGACATGTCTGAACCATTTTTATTATTTTGTTAAGCATTCATGCACTTATTTGAAATAGAAATCTGTCTTTTTTTTTTTTTTTTACATGTTTTACTGAATATTTTACCACAGAAATGTAAAGAACAACAGTTTTAAAATCTAGCAGTGAATGAAAACATGCTGCTTATAATCAGCTTTGTTATGCAAAGTCTGCAGGAAAACAAACTGAGATAGATTGATGATCGTATTCATGTTTTGCTTATTCTTCAGGTGAAACATGATCAGGTGGGCCGTGCTGCTGTCCGTGAGTCTGAACATCATCTCAGCGACGTTTGATTACATTTATGAGGCTCATTCTTTGATGGGTAAGAAAACGTCTCTTCACTTCATCTCAGCAGCATGAATCCGGCCTGCGGTACTGTGTGTGCCACTTCACTGCTCATGTGCTGTCGTCTTTCCTTCCACTTCTTGTTTTGTTCTGTATCACAGACCCGGACGATGTTCTGAGTGTCAGCATCCCTCTGGAGGAACCACAGCGTCCTCTGCTGGGAGCAACAATTGTACTACCCTGCTACTTTGAGGTGTGTAATTCTAAACTTTGACTCACACAAACTTGACGCTTACCACCGTTTGTCTGTTCAAAAACAACAAAAGAACAATGAAAATCTGTAAACAAGGGTACCACAAAAACATGGTTAGAAAATTAGGGAAAATAGCAACATTCCAAACTCTACAAAACAAAGACAAATAGACTTAGACTTTTTTAATCCCAGAGGGAAATTCAAAAAAAAAAAAAAAACAAGTTACGATAAATATACAGATTATGTTGACATCAGTACAGTTTGATCCTATTTATTTTCACAGTCATTTTTAAAATCATTATAGTTTTTGTTATTTTTAGTTTTTCAATCCTTGACATACATACTTTATCTTTTAAATAACAGCAAATGTCTGCAAAATAATATTTTTGCACATTCACAGCAAAAAAAAGAATGTCAGACATTGACAGAGTGAATTGCTATTTGTAAAATTATACATTTTTGATGCGAAAATTACTTTGTTTTACGTGGGTTTTTATTTTCTTTTACGATTAACATGTAAATTTACACTTTTTCTCTGTGACTGAACCAGTCATTATCTGTCATGTAACACAACATGGAAAATGTGTAAAATAACCATAAATTGTCACAAAAAAATAATGCTAAAAACTATAAACAATTAAAAAAAAAAAAATTAAGTTATTTTTTACTCTATAACCATTTTTGGGGGGTTTGCAGGGACAAAAATCTGCATATTATCTGTAGATGAACTAAATCTGAGTTGCTTCAAGTCTTTTGACTTAGTGTCTACGTAAGTCTCTTTTACTTTAATTTAGTAAAAGCCAGAAAGAAACTGGTGTTCAGTAAAGTTGTGTCTCTGTAGGACCACACAGTCCCAGATCCCGGAGCTCCAACCATCGCTCCTCTTTCTCATCGCATCAAATGGAGCCACATCACCAAGGAAAACGTCACGACTGTCCTCGTGGCCTTGGAGGGGGAGGTGCTCATCGGAGAAAACTACCTGGACAGAGTTCACCTGCTGGGATACCCCAACACCCCGACCGACGCCAGCATCAAGATATCTGAGCTGCGACACAGTGACACTGGAGTTTATCGCTGTGAAGTTCAACACGGCATCGAGGACAACCACGACAACGTCCACGTACAGGTTCAAGGTGTGTAAAGGAACCGTAGTGGATACAACAGATCTGAATATCCAGGAAACAACACATGGGTGTAAAAAAGTCCAGATAAAACTTCGACTATTAAGAAATTCAGAGGATTTCAACTATTATTTATGGTTCTGGTTGTCTTTTTTTTGTGGTAATTTTGTGGTTTGACCATTAAACTCTTGATTTACTAAAGGTCTTGGTTATCTTGGTAGGTATTGTGTTCCACTACCGGGCCATTATGGGTCGCTACAGTCTGACTTTTGAGAAGGCAAAGGCAGCTTGTGCTCAGAACAACGCGGTCGTGGCTTCACCTGAACAGCTCCAAGCAGCCTACGATGATGGTTTCCACCAGTGTGACGCCGGCTGGCTCTCTGACGAAACAGTCAGGTTGGTTTGTCATATGACAGAAAACAAATTTTTCCAACTGAATGTCAATTTATTAGAAAAATGCGAGTGAGTTAAAAGGTATTACATTTTGATACATCCTTACTCCAAGGTAGGTACATCTAAAGAAACTGTAGTGCAGGTCTTGATGCCAATTGATTGAATAACAAACACCTTTTTTTCAGCCCGAGTGATGTCCTCATGAGTCGTAGTCTTCTTCTTTCGATCATGGTTAGCTTTGACAAATTTTGAGAACTACTTGCTTGAAGCTTGGTTAAGTTTACGCAACAAAACCATGTAGGTAGGTTTAGCGAAATAGCATGGTTTGGGCTAAAACAGACCTTTTCACAACATGTCTGAGGCTTCTCTCCTATAACAAGAATGACAAGTCCTGACCCATCCAATAAATGGGTATTTTTTTCTGCAAGAATTTCCCCCGTATTCGACCTTTTCAGCCTTTCATGTTTTCATTGCGGTGTCAGATCCAACACCTTTAGCCACGATGGTAACTTGAGTGTGCCAAAGCAATGATATACAGTGGTTACTGGCTGCAACTCCACTTCTATGAGCACGTGTGAAGTAGCAACACTAAACTGATTTTTATTCAACCAAAGGTATCCAATCCATGACCCTCGTGTGAATTGCTACGGTGATAAAGAAGAACTTCCAGGTGTCAGGACCTACGGCGTCAGAGACGTCAATGAGACTTACGATGTTTACTGTTTCGCTGAGAAGATGACAGGTACGCTGTATACAAACACTGCAATAAGTTTTTACTCCAAGCTCATTCTGTTGTTATTTTATTGAACTTCCTTATCTGAAACAGGTAAAGTTTTCCACACCACTACTGCTGAGAAGTTCACCTTCTCTGAGGCAGTGGCGGCATGTCTTAGTAAGGGAGCCCAGCTTGCTACGACCGGTCAGCTGTACCTGGCCTGGCAGGGAGGGATGGACGTCTGCAACGCCGGCTGGCTGGGAGACAGAAGCGTCCGATATCCCATCAACATCCGTCGGCCGCAGTGTGGAGGAGGTCTGCTGGGGGTCCGAACTGTTTACCGCAACACAGACCAGACAGGATTCCCATTTCCTGAGTCCCGCTATGACGCCTTCTGCTACACAGGTAGGTCTTTATGTTGACAACGGATGGAAACACTGAAGGCAGATATGCAAATATTTTCACAGTGACACGATTTTAGTGATTTTGCCTCCTAACACTAGTACAATTCTGCAAAGTTGAATGCTGCAGAGCTGATAAACGGATAGAATAGCACAACAAACACAGATGGATAATGACCAAAACATACTGTGAAGGCAATAGAAGAACTTCTTAAGGCAGAGAAATTGACGGTCATTTTATTACAACTTTTACCTACTGAAGACAAAACTGAGGGCAGAAAGACCCACAAAAAACAGCAACTGAAGGCAGTCGTAGAACCTCAAAAATCTATGATTGCAGTGTCTTACATATGAATATTTAATAATCTCTTTACTCATTTGTGAAAGCAAATTGAATAACTTTGGGTTGTGGAAGGCATTTGAGGACGGCATCGTGGGTTTTGGGAAACATTGTTTGACTTTTTCCATCAGTTTATAGACAAAACAACAGAACCATCCTTGCATGTACAGTAAATAGCATCCCTTCCACTCTACACCTTCAGAGTCTCCTGATGAAGAGGGTTCAGGCATCATCGAGGAGGGAAGCGGTATTCTGAGTGTTACCACGGTGACTCGAAGCCCTGAGGTGTTCTTCATGAGGACGACCACAGAGAGCGAGGCGATCGGGGAAGTGGAGACTCGGCAGCCCACCAATGTGGACTTCATCTACACTCAGAGTCCCATCGAGAGCCTCACCATGAGCCCCACTGAGACCCCCATTGAGAGCCCACCTGAGAGCCCCATTGAGCCCTCCACCGAGAGCCCCACTGAGCTCCTCACCGAGAGCCCCACTGAGCTGCCACTACCTCAGCCGCCCAGCATCACTGACCTGATCGAGGCCATCACTGCTCGGCCGGATGTGGGCAGGGAACCCAGCAAAGGCTTTGAGATGCCTTTAACTAGTCAGTGACCAAACAGACATCACACAAAAAGTCAAGAGAGTGTCCTAATCAGTTGAAAACAGTTCCATCACAGCTTTACTTCTTGTTTCTCTGTGCAGGTGTGGTCTTCCTTTACCGGTCAGGTGTCGGCCGCTATGCCTTCACTTTTGTTGATGCCCAGCTGGCCTGTCAGAGCATCGGAGGCTCCATCGCTACTCCACAGCAGCTTCAGGCAGCTTATGAGGCTGGATTTCACCAGTGTGATGCGGGCTGGCTACTGGACCAGACTGTGAGGTAAATCTGAAATCAGATTTCCAGATCAGGTAACGAGGCCTGAAGCAAGGTCTGCTAACTGATGAATGTGCCCTTGTGCAGGTATCCCGTTGTTTTCCCTCGAGATGGATGCACTGGAGATCTGGGAAATAAACCTGGAATTCGGTCTTACGGTCTGAGGCCTGCGGACGAGTTGTATGATGTGTACTGCTACATCGAGGGGCTCAGAGGTGATAAAAAAAACATTCACTACTCAGCAAACATGACCAGATATTCTATGTACTTAACAGTAACACCTCCAGAGAGGAGTCACCAGATGTAGCCACTGAAAAAACTGAGGTGTTACATAAAATAGCCTCTTAAACTACAACCCCTTGTGGTTAAATTAAATGTGTTTTGATTGTTACTCAGCTCCAATTTCTGCAAACAACTGGAAGCAACAAGCTAAACTAAATTGTTCACTCTTTGAGATCCATGTGTTTGGCTCCATCAGCACTTTGTGTTATGTTTATGAAGTGCTGCACAGCTGATTGGCTACTGCTAGATGTAGCTGTTAGTCATTTCATGCTGCTTTCACTTGCACTCAGATACCATAGTTGCATTCACCGACACTTGGACATCAGAGTTACAGTGGATGAATTGGACAGAACAGATCTGCAGTGGTCACAATGTTGGCCAGTGAGATTTCAGGGGTGTTGTTAGATTGGATCCACCTATATATGATATATTTTGAAATGAATTAAACTGAAGTTGGTGTTTAAGAGTGTGAGTTTGACACTCAAAGACCTCCAGCTTAATGTGTGTTCTTTTTTACTTTGTCACTGATGAATCTGCCTTGTCTGCTCCACAGGAGAGGTTTTCCATGTGGGGTCTGAAGAGGGTTTCACCTACGATGAGGCTGCTTCCAGTTGTCTGGAGCAGAATGCTGTCCTGGCTTCCACAGGAGATCTCTACGCCGCCTGGAAAATGGGTTTCGATAAGTGCCGTGCAGGCTGGCTGGTGGATCGTAGTGTCCGTTATCCCATTAACAAGCCTCGTGCTCAGTGTGGAGCTGGAAAAGCTGGAGTGCACACAATCTATGCAGACCAGAACCAGACAGGCTATCCAAAGCCTGATGCCAAATTTGATGCATATTGTTTCAGAGGTAAATGCTGCTCATATGTTTTTAGACTAATTCTAAATGTTTTCATTCATGTCACTAGTTCATCATTTCCTCTTTCTGCTTAATCCTTGCAGCGAACATCCAACTTATTGCAAATGAAACTGGACTGAACGTCACAGATATCGAGGAGGCTCTAGTAAACCTGACGTCAATTACTGATTTGCTAAGGCCTGGTAAGTTCTAACCTGTGCACACTTCTATTTATTTGCCATGGCTAGTGTCGTAATGAAGTCAGAGTGATGACTCTGATACAATGTCTGCTAAATACATTGATGCTAGCACGATACTACAACAAAAACTGAAAACATATAGCAGAACATGAAACTTAGTCAGGTAGTGAAGGATGTAAAAAGAAGGCATTAAAAACAGGAGTGAATTACCATAATGCGTTTATACATTTTAATATCCAATCAGAACTGGAGGAACTACATTAAAATCTGCTATTGGCACAGTGCTTTGTCAGGTGTGACGTGTTGCTCCTTAAGTCTGAACAGCTTTAAAACTTTTACAAATGGGCTTTGAGGTGTCTGTAGGTTCACCCACATTTTTGCTTTTGTGCATCTGCTTTGTGGACAATGCATGGATGGTTGGTACCTTACAATGTTGCATATCAAGACAACTTACAGAAATTATCATTCTTTAAAGTACAAATACCAATAAAATTGTTATTTTTACTGGCAGGGTACTGTAACACTTTTCTAGTGTGCAACACTACCCATGACTCTAAAACTTGATCTTTTATGTCTTTTTTTTTAGCTGTTCCTTCCATCGCTGCACCAATCCCTGTAGTGACTTCAGGCTCTGGGTCGGGCTCCGCAGACTTTGGCTCAGGGTCGGCAGTTGATGTCGTCTCTGGGGGCCACTCTGGAAATATGTCTGGTTCTGGAGATATGTCTGGTTCTGGAGACGAGTCTGGTTCTGGAGAC
>NW_007578516.1:80786-99911 GCF_000690725.1 Stegastes partitus | reverse complement strand
GTCCTTGTCTGGCTCTGGCTCTGGTTCTGGTTTTGGCTCTGGGCAAAGTGGACAATTCTCCAGAATGTCATCTGGTTTTATCACCAGCCAGGACTTTTCTGGGTCCAGCGGTATTACATCAGCACCCCCCTCAGGAAGCGGTAGTGGACAGTCAGGAGGCTTTTCAGGACGTGGAGACACTCAGATCTTACTGATAGACGATGAACTGATCGAAGCGTCCACAGCTGTTACCCACAAGGAGCACGAGCTGGGTGGAGGCCTTCTGGTGTTCAGTGGTTCTGGAGACATGTCAGGATCAGGGGTTGCCAGTGGTGATCTCAGTGGCTCAGGTTCTGGAAGCGGTACTGAGTTCCTTTCTGGTGTGACCTTAGTGGGATCAGGGTTTACAGAACTCACAGCGTCGGCCTCCGGAGAGCAGGAGCAGGAGGCCTCTGGGGTTTTAGTCTACAGCTCCGGAGAGGGAAGTGGGGAACATTTGTCTGGATTCGGAAGCTCAAGTTTTCTGTCTGGGTCTGGATCAGGAATGTCTAGCTCAGGAATGTCTGGATCCGAGTCCTCTGCAAGCGGAGAAGAAGGCAGTGTTACATTCCTGACTGGAGATATTATGACGAAGACGGTTGGAGAGACGACACTGTCAATGGAGCTCGGACAGACATCGGTAGAGTACCTTGGAGAAGGAAGCGGTAGCGGCAGTGGATTTTACTCTGGTAGCGGAGATGCCGGCACCATGTTTTCAAGAGCGGCTTCTGGAGATCAGGTAGTTCTGCCTTCTCCGTCCAGCAAACTGGCACTGACAGAGAACATCACGGAACCAGAAGAGGCCTTTAATCGGACTGAACTCTCGGAGACTCCTGGTGACATCAGCATGCGCACCAGCCCTGTTCTTATACCTGCTGGACTGTCTTCTCCTCCTGTATCGACTACACCAGCCTCCGTACAGCCACCAGGCATTACAGAAGGTAGGTAAACCTATTGTTACATAAGACAACGGTATATTTTCTGTCACAGACTGTCAGATAATAAGACATGTTTATAATTTGTTGTTCTGTCAAGAAACAAGTTCCTTTTGGGGACATAAAGCAAAACCCCCAACGGCTGGACAGGCTGTAATGAGGATCACGGTTAGGGTCAGAGAGTTTAATGCATTTTGCTTTGCTAGGCCGAGAGCTGGTGTAATTAGTTGCATTAAACAATCAGCAGAAAAATCAATGCGTTAAGGACCACCTCAGTGGCCAAATGACTGAAATTTTACCTCATTTTTAGGCGGCGTTAACCTTTGTGAACCCAACCCCTGTGGAAATGTTTCGTGCACAGTAGAGGATGGAGTTGCGGTCTGTGATGGTGAGTCCAGCGAGTGACGTCCCTTGTTTTAATTTTCCCACTTTCTTTCCTGATTGCAATCTAAATCAGTATTGTGCAATGACATGTTGGTTTACAGAAGTTTTCCTGTGATGTTTCTCTGTGTATGTTTGTTGTTTGCATGTTTTATATACCTGTTTGTTAACCCTCTGAAATCCCAAACCTACCAGTTGGTTTTAAAGGTACATTTTCTTGACAAAAAGAAAAGAAAATTACACCATTTGTTTGAGCCAAAATCGGTAAAAAACAGAAATAATTGTTGTGTTTTCTACTTTCTGACGGCCTTTGTACAAATCACATGTGCCAAGTGGTTGAGTTAAGAAAATGACCCAGATCTAAGCTTAAAATTTCGGTGTTTCATCAAATTTTTTTATTTATTCTACATGACTAGTTTAAAATATCACTAAAATTAAACTATTTGCACCAGATCCTGTAAAAAATTCCACATTCGCACATCACGTGACAAATATTCTCTCACTTTTCGGTTGAACTGCAGGCATTGTTTGCACAGAGCAGATAGAAGACAAGTGTAGACACAAATTAGAGAGACTGAGAGCAAAATAGAACATATCTGATAAATAAAGTAAATACAGCGTGGCTCAAAAACTGTATACAGAGGAGGGAGTTGTTAGAAGCTACATCCAGCATGGTGAAACATCTTTGTAGAGTTTATGTGCAGAGTCGTGTGAAAATATGCAATTTGTACATTTTGCAAAAATAAAAACTGTAAAATATAAACAGCATGTAGGGTATCCATCTTTTCAGTACTCGTAGCGCTGTAGGATTCTGCTGTTTCCATTGAGGTGCAGGAGTTTATTTTGCAGTAAAAAATGAGCCCAAAATGAATAAAAATGTGATCGGAGCACCCAGAACACCCAGAAACTGGTTGGGGTTCAGAGGGTTAATGTCACCTGATGTTATATTTTCAGATAAGAATTGAACTGATTATATTCACTGTCACTACGAATCAACCTTATTACACTCACCGAAAAAAAATCTCTTTTCTCTCTCTACTGTTCCATCCTCTGATTTGTTTTGCGTCATGTTTTTGCTTTGTTTGTTTTTGTCGTTTTGTCTGGCTCTCGGTCTTTGTGTTCACGTGGCAGATTTGAATGTCAGGTTGTTTGTTGGATGTGCACCAGCTCTGCTCCGAGGATTCATCGCCTCCGTGTTTATCTCTGAGTGTCTTCAGCCTATATGTTGTTTTTGGTGTGCTGTGCCGACACGCCGCCTTGGCTCTGCTGTGTGCCTCTAAATCTGTGGCGACATATGTGCTTCCTGGCATCATATGTGTGCTGTCATCCTGCTGGAGTCTGAATACTGACCTTCTGCTGCAACCGAGCATGGATTCAAACATACTCTTACTGCTATTAGTAGGATTATTGGAGGTTTCCTGTGCAAAAATAATCAAACATTTGGTGTTTATTTTAATATATCCTCATTTGGCGACCTGGAGGATAATGAGCATAGCTGATGTGCAGTAAGTCTAAGTTGGATCAGAGGTTGCAGCAGCTGCAGTATTGTTCACTAACGCATTAGTCCTGAGCTGTGATAGTTCTGCTATTACAGCTCGTCTTCCCTCACCCTACTCACCCTCCCTGCCTCCCTCCTCACCCCTCGCTGAAACAGTAGTGTCACCCGCCCCCCTTTTTTGCAGAGGTAGACGCGTGCCAACCCAACCCTTGTGCCAATGGAGCCACCTGTGTGGAGAGCGCAGACTCTTTCACATGCTTATGCCTGCCAAACTACGGAGGGAAACGCTGTGAGATCGGTACGAGATCAGCTTCAGCTAATTAATACTAACAACAGCCTCTCAAAAACAACTGGAGGGAGACGCTAAACTCCACCAGCAGACGGCGTCGTTACCCGCAGTGGCTCTGTGAAAGTACAAAGTCATGGAAGATGCATGATATGCATCTGTCAACCTGCTTCCCTGTAATGGCAAAAGGCCATAAAGGTATCTAAAGGGTCAGTTCACTCAAATTATAAAAACATATTCAGGTAATGCAGCAATGGCTCAGTGTTTGACTGCTCAAAACACTTGAACCTTTGGTAACCTTTGTCTTGAACAGCGTCTGAATATAGTTTGTTTATTAAATGATCAAGAATAACCAGAAAATGCACAGATTTATGTCAAATTAGCACAAACTCATTCCCTTTACTGTACGTGGAGCGATCATGTCTCATGTCTGCATTGTCACCCTGCAAATATCCGTTTTAATCCAGGACAAACTCTCACATCCAGAAGCCAGACTAGACAGTAAAACTAGAAGCATCTCATTAATGCAAATTTATTATATGAACGTTTGTCTGGTGCTGCAACTGTAACGTTGTGAGTTTTCCGAGTACAAACATACTGGAAACTATTTGCAGAAGGACAGTTTCTCTGATAATTGGTTTAATTGAACCTGAACCTAATCTGTGCTCAATGTGAAAGCCAACGGTATTTTCATGAAGCAGCATTTGCACAAATTCGAAAGAAACTGTGTTGTTTATGTAATCAATATGGTTTCTATTCAATAAAGCACATGATTATAACAGTGTAGAAATTCTGAATGCATTGGATGGTGTAGGAGGGAAAGGATAGCCTTGACCTGTTATTTCTTAAAGGCTGAGGGGAGAAATTAGTTGTCTTCCAAGGTTAGTGAGGAAGGAGAGACGGCACGCTGTAGTACAAGATGTACAGGTTGAGGTGTTCCTGATACAGACAAATAGCTCAGATAATTACATGTTCTCCAAGCAACATCTATAATGATGCATGAATGGTATTTAGAAATAGACCAAAAGACCTTTTGTATGGCTGATTTGTACTCTCCGAAGAACAGAAGCTGTTTGTCTTTGTTGTCTAAAAACTTAGAAATGGATATTTTACAAAGAAAAGAATCACTTCAAGTATTTATCTTTTAAATAAATTCATTTAGAATCAATGTGCTGACAAATCTGCATTTCAGGATGTTGGAGAAACAAAAGGATGAACACAGAACTGCAGTTCAAACCAGATCATGCAAAATCTCCTAAAAACTCCGTCTGAAGCAAATCATTCCCACCAACAGGTTGTTGGTCTTGGACAGGAGTTGGTGTTACATGGTGGAAACCTCCACAGACTTCTGCTTCAAAGAGAAACGATCTGACCAGACGAACTAAACATCCTTTGAAAACTCCTAACCACACCTTAGTGCTTTTCAAAGATTATTTTGTTCTAAATAGACGAACAGTAAGTTCCTGATAGAGTTTTTGGGATCTTGTTATCAGGTCAGAAGTAGATGTTCTGTTCTGTACAGAAGTTTCTTTAACACTGAGTCTTTGTGCTGAATGATGCAGCTGAAGGCTAATTAGTGGATCTGAGATTATTATTTTCAAACATACAAAAACTGAGAGTGAACATCAGCGCTCAGGACATCGTATAAAAGGCGTGCTGTTCTCAGATGTAGATTTCTTAAACTGCAAATAAAGCCAAACCTGTTGACTTGTTTGAGCAGTAGAAGGGGTAAGTAGAAAAATATGTGAGCTTTTTGTAATTTGGCTGAACTGACCCTTTAAATAAAGTAATCAAGGTGGAGCAACAGAATGAATGAAGCCTTTGAATGTTACAGTAAAAGGAGGAAAAAATGGACATTAGGCAAAACTTTGCCTGCTGAAGAGGAGCTTTATGTGTAGTTTTCCATTTTGTGTATTGTAGGATGGAAACACTGTCCATCATCAGTAAAGTGAAACACTGCGTGGTTTGTGGACAAAGTAATGAGAAGAAAATAGAAGCTTCTCATCACCAGATGCTTTATTTTAGGACTTTTTTAAATGTCTGAGCCCTGAAAACATACACTGAGAAAGCCTTACATGGATGTAAATGAGCTCTTTCACACTGTTCACACTGTTGCTGTTGCGGCTGCAGAGGAGCTGCCGTGTGAAGACGGCTGGACTCAGTTTCAGGGGAGCTGCTACCTGCACTTCTCTGACAGAGAGACGTGGCTGGACGCCGAGCAGCGCTGCCGAGACCTGAAGGCCCACCTGGTCAGCATCGAGACACCCGAGGAGCAGGACTTTGTCAACTGTGAGTGTTTTGATGTGGCGGGTGTGTTTGTGCGCAGAGAGAGAGAAAAAATAAAGAATAACATCCTCTTTCTGCTTTCACAGCTAACGCTCAGGACTACCAGTGGATCGGACTGAATGACAAGACAGTAGAGGACGACTTCAGGTGGACAGACGGGACGCCGGTGGTGAGTTAAGATGCTGCACTGATGGTTTAATGTTGTTTTAAGGCAGAGGACAGTTTTTGTACTCCTCAGGGCATGACAGAACAGGTAGAAATGTGTTTTTTGAAAGTCAAAAGGACCACAAAGAGACACAAAAGTATGAAAAAGTCACACAAAACTACAAAGGCTCACAAGACATTCACTGAGAGACACAAAACAACCACGACGACACACAAAACAGCCCCAGAGATGATTAAAAAAACCACAAAGGGTCTTGAAACAACTACAAAAAGACAGAAAAGATTCCATTTTTCAGTACCGAGACTTGCAAAATAACAACAAAGACACACAACACAGGCATAAAGAGCCATGCAAAACTCCCGGAAAAATACAAAAAACATTCACGAAGACACACAAAACAGCTACAAAGACACATAAAACACCCAAGGAGGTGGAAATCAATCAATTAATCAGACCGAAAATATACATTAAGACAAGTAATAAAACACAAACTTCTGCAAAACAACAAAAACACACAGAGGAAATGCAAAAAGCACAACATACATAAAACATAAAGACATTCAGAACTGACACAAAAACACAAATCACAAAAACAAAGACACACAAAACACTTAAGAAAAGTAAAAGCACAAAGGGATGCTGAAAAAACAGTTCAAAAAGACTAAAATTTTGACAAGAAAAACGCAAACAACCACAAAGAGACAGAGAACAACCTCAAAGACACAAAACAGACACAAGGACAAGTAAAAAACACAACAGGATGCCAAAAGATTATACAAACCAACAACAGGGACATGAAGACGGACATGAAGAAGCAGAAAACCGCACAAAATATACATTAACACAAGTAATAAAACAACAAAATGCACTCAAGGCGCGAATAAAAGAAATGAAAACATGCGAAACTGATAGAAAAAGACGAAAGCAACCTCAAGGACACACACACTCGATGGACGGAGAGAGACAGCAATCACTCAGAGACACACAACAGCGCCACAGAGATGCAAAACATCCATTAAGACAAGTAAGAAAAACACAAAAGGAATCAAAAAAACTAGAAACAGTCTAAATAGACCAAAAGTTAGAGTACAAAGACATGCAAGAACAACCACAAAGACACACACAATATGCGTTAAGAGCAGTAATAAAACACCAGCGGGATGCAAAACAACAAAAATACACTCAAGAAATCCAAATAAGACACAAAAAGCCACAAAAACAAGTCTAGATGGCCACAAAGACCCTCAAAGACACAAAATAGTCACAAAGACAAACAAAATGCCCACAAAGGGATGCATAGCAACTGCAAAGAGAAATAAAATGATTGACAAAGACACACAAAAAAGTCACAAACACATGCAAATCAGTGAGAAAGACACAAGTCCTGACTCCAGCAGCCTCCTGGGTTTTCTCCATTTAAGATGCAGCATGAAGTCTTTTTTTTTCTCAAAGCAAAACTATCAATTTAAAAAACAGTCACTGAATCTCAGTAGATTCTGTTATAAAGGAAGCATTTGTAACTAAACGAACTTTGAAAACGTTCCAGTAGATCAACAGGGAATTTCAACATGCATGAAAAGGCTTTTAGTGATTCTGTCGAGGTTTGTTCAAGTGTTTCTGGCAGCGAGCACGATGAAAAATGCTTTCTGCACTCACGATAAGAGTTTGTCTGAGAAGGTGAGAAAGTACATGTAAAGTCAGCACAAGTGAGTTTATTTAAAGGCACAAAAAAGCCAAACAGGTGCACCAACAAGAATGTGGCTTCATAAGCAGAATGGAAACAGTTTGTTTCTTCAGGCACAGCTGAAAAGGAGCAGTGGTTTTGTGTTTGTTTCCAACATAATTTCAGCTTTAAATATGAATGAAAGTGGTTACGTTTCAAGACAGTCAGCTTTTTTTATTTTATAATAATAATTCCTGATAAACCTGGAGTTCAAGTGGAAATGTCCAAGTTGATTAAACATCTGGTTGTGCTGACTGTTTAACAGACATACCCCCTGACTAAATGATGAATAACATCCATGACGAAGGACAATGCAGTTCAATAAATACTGTGTTTAGATTCCTAATTACTTGTTCTACGTTCAGAGTTTTACCTGCAGAAAACAAATGTCTTCTTCTTCTTCTTCTTCTTCTTCTTCTTCTTCTTCAGCAATACGAGAACTGGAGGCCGAACCAGCCGGACAACTACTTTAACTCCGGAGAGGACTGTGTGGTGATGATCTGGCACGAGGGCGGCCAGTGGAACGACGTTCCCTGTAACTACCACCTTCCGTTCACCTGCAAGAAAGGCTCAGGTTCGTTTGTTTCTTCTTCGCATCTGCAGCAACACCTGTAAAGCTTTATTCAGAGATGTTTGGCCACCAGACAGAAGAAAAACATGAATAAACAGCAGCAGCGGACTCATGGTTCTAACCTGGCATCACCTTGTTAAAGCAAACATGTTTCAACACTTCCAGCGGATGTGGAGTCGTGTTTGTCTTCACCTGATGAATTTAAGGCAAACATTCAGCCTCCTGGTTTTACTAACTTCAGAGAAAATATTTATCTCTTTAGCTGCCAAATATTTGATTTTCTTCAACATGGACTAAAATTTGTCCATTTGATGTAGAGAAAGCTGGTTTAAGTTGCAGTGCTGCATGACAGGTCTCCATAACTTCATCAAACCTTGTTCACACAGCTGCAGAAACATCGACTCGTGTAGGTTTGATTGACATCACAAACTTCAACTAGAAGATTTCTGAAGACATTTTGAATGTACCAATGCAGCTTTTGTCCTGCTAGAATTGGACAGAAGGTATAATTTATGTAAGGACGTTTTATTTTGAAAAGCCAGCGTGTTTCACAAACCCTGATCAGTATCTTTAAACATCTTTTAGCTTTTACTTTGAAAGTGTATCAATCAGCCAATCAGCTATGAGTCACTGGTTGCTTCCAGTGAGCAGAGCAGACAGTCAGACTGAGGATTAGCCCTTTAAACAAATGGTCACAGCTTAAAATCTATTGTATCGAAAAAAATGTTTCACTGCTTGAAGCGCCATCTTGTTTTGAACGAGCTGATGTATTTTCATATATGTACAGTGTTTTATATAGATTTTGTGGCAGGTTAGAGAGACCCTCTGTTTGATTTTTAAGCCCAGATATAATGAGAGTCAATGAGAGTTTCGGTCGGCAAACTGTGTGCCGGAGCTACAAGGTTCTAAAGATGGCTGAGTTTTGGCACTTGTCCGTCTGACGTCTCATTCATTTCAATGGGGATTTGTAATGCAGTTTTTTTTTTTTTTTTAAAACAAATTTTGAAACAAGCGTTTGACGAACTGCTACCTGAAGTCATAGCATATGTTTACCAATCAAACCGCATGTTCTGATATAAGATTTATATGGGTTTTCTCAAAATTGCGTGTGTTGGAAATGTTAGAAGAAATGATAAGAATAAGCCCAAGCAATAACAACAAGTGAGCTTCAATATTTTGGCATCGGCTCATTTAATAATCTTAATATCTTTAACAATCTCATCCAGGGACAGACAAGTGTCTATTTACTGAAAATACTCAATGCAAGCAGTTTGATTTGATGCTCTGTGGCTTCCTGTTCTGCCCTCAGTGTCTTGCGGAGACCCGCCGGAGGTAGAAAACGCTCGTATGTTTGGTAAGAAGAAGCTGGATTATCCCATCAACTCCATCATCCGCTACCAGTGTAACCCAGGATTCAGACAGCGTTACCCACCGGTGGTTCGCTGTCGAGCCAACGGACAGTGGGAGAAACCCCAAATGGAATGCACTGATGGTAAGATCTCCTCATAAACACCGTGTTTACTGACGTTGTTTTCTGACATTAACTTCCCTTCCTTGTGTTTTCGCAGTGAAATCCAGAAAAAGAATAAAGCAGCAGTAGTCCAGCAGCAACCATCACTAAGAAGCAAGAAAAACAGAGGAATTTATTGTTTGAAAAGGACATTCATAGCACACAAAAATCCTTTTTCTATTGTAGTGATCTGCTGGAAGGCCCACCTGAAGGGTGCTACATCATGGTAATGTGACTTTTTGTCTGTCCTGTCCCCTGAACCTCCTAATATATTTTAAATATCTATGATAATTTTATTGCTCTGAGTTTATTTTGTGTGTTGTACTATGTATTTTGTTTGGTGAAATCGTTGCTGGGATTCTTTTGTTTTACATTGAGAGCGTCTGTCCTGGTTGGCTGTAGTCGACGGAGGCTGGTGGATGTTGTAGAAGCTGGTTCATGAAGTCAGGTACCAATCAGTCATAAGTTTGCTTTTTGTAACGTCTGCTGGAAGAAAAGCACAGCGAAGGAGGATTAAAGCTCCACCTCTGGCAACGTTAAAGGGAAAATGTCCTTTTGAAAGTTCACGTCCATCATCCCTGCTGGTTTCTGCTCTATCAGACGAGTTGAGGGCCTCGTTTTCCTCCTTCAGAAGAAACACTTTGCTGCTGTTTGTTCCTGTAATGCAGCATGAAAATTAATAATCCAACATTAGGAAGCACTGTGTAACTTCCTGTAGGACTGGTTCTAGCTTTTTAGGGGCCTAATTCCTAATTACTTGTGAATACACACCAAATTTGCATCTTTTTCAAGGTAAAAGAGGCCAAATATTAACACATAAGGGACCTTTATTTTTGTAATTTGAGAAACTTTGCTGCAGTATTAACATCAAAACAAACACGGAAATTCTAAAATACGAGCCAATAAAATACTGTATTTGAAACAAATTGATGTTATGATGATTGACATTGACATTAACACATTTTATTTATTTATTTTGACCAGTTTTGTTAGTTTCATTCTACTGAAGCATAACACATTGTTGACATTTTTTGTTCATCAAATGTGAGGGAAATGCTTGTATTTCTGTCCGACTCATTACCTTTCACTGTATGGGGATACATCATGCTTACCTTCATGCATAGTCATCCCCCAAAAGGCCCATTCTGATGGTAGGAAACCCCTAAAACACATCATGATTTATGTGGTAAACAAAAAAGTGTTTATTTCCAGTTAACAAGTGTTGGAAGTTAACTGGTGGAACGTCTTGGGTTTTTTAAAATTGTATTTAAGACTGAGGCAGTGTGAGGAAATAGTCTTAATCACCTGCTCCATGCATATCAGGCCAAGAACTGGTCAAAAATGCTGAAAGAACTCACATTTTTTTGCACTTTTTGTTTGCTACATGAATCCATATGTGTTATTTTATAGCTTTCATGTCTTCAGTTTTGTTGAAACAGTTGAAACCAGCAACAATAAGGAAGAAAAATACTGTACTGTCAACATTTTGTACACGTTTTCCACATGATTGAATGACTGCACAGCTCTCAAGTTGCTGTATTCTGTTTGATAAATGGTAAAAAATAATGAACTCCCTTGATGATAATCTTCAGTAGGTCATATTTAAGTGAAACTGAAACGTCATTATGAAGATACAACCTTTTATTAGTTGACTGAGTCTCTTCTGGACTGAACCAAGGATTTTTTTTTTCTTTCTTCAGCTTCGGTACCGTTCTGTTCTCTGAAATCACAGCAGCATCAGCAACACACTTCTACTGACTCCTGTTTCCCATTTAGACGATGATAATGTCGGTTTGTCAGCTTTTCTGTGTCCAGTCACTGACCGTCGTCCACTGAAGCTGTGCAGTGCGGAGTTTATCTGTGGACGAAGCTCAGTGATTTCAGAAGAAACAACTGCTGTAAACATTACAGTGTTTTATTTGTTTTTGTTTTTGTTTGTTTCTCCGACTTTGACTGCTTCCATGTGTGCACTTGTTTTATGTCGTTGTTGCTGTGTGTGGGGGCTGTGCCTCTGTCAGACGTGATGTCACCGGCTGCATAATAAACCAAAGACTGACTAATTCACTTTCAAAGCTGCGTCTGCTGTCGACCCGTTTTGTTTACTCACAGGAAGGACAAGGAAGCTGATAATCTGCAGTTTTTTGTTACTAATAATCATAAAAAGACCAACAGTAACTGTGTCCTAGCAGTGAATGTTGAGTTATTTCTTCTTTTGAATGAACACACATGTTGCCTGCTGCTGTAAATACTCACGGAAGCACCAAATGTGGATTCAGCTGCTGAAAATAATCCCAAACGGATGCACTGTTGTTAGAGCATTTTTTTCTAAATAAGACAACGTTTCACTGTTTTAGACGATTACAACATGAAGGCTGCAATCGCTCGTTATCCTTGCTGATGATTAACCTGTTGAATGTTTATTTTTTTTTTTTTTGCATTAATCAATTAGCATTTTGGTCTTTGAAATGTGAGAAATTTTAAAAACAATGTCATTAAATGTCATTTCGTAAAGTCCAAAATGACAAATGTTTTGCCCACAAACCAAAGATGCTCAGTTTCCTGTCCCAGAGGAGGAAAGAAACCAAATTTAAGAGGCTAGGATCAGAGAATTTACACTTTTTTTTTCTTAAAAATGACTCACATGGATTAAACAATTATCCAAACAGCGGGTAATTAATTTAAAAGTTGACAATTAATTGATAAATTGTTACAGTGTATTCAGACCCTTCCACTTTTTGCATACTTAGCAGTGTTCTCAAACTGATAAATTTACCATTTTTATCCAAAGAAACAAAAAACATTCACAATTAATGAGCTGAAATGAGAGAATTCTGACTTTTTTTCTCTTAAAAATGACTAAACAATTATCAAAATGTAATATCTGACAACAAATCAAATAGTGTTTGTGGCTCTTAACTACATGTTCACATCTTTCGTGGAGTTTGTGTTGACAGCTAGAGACAGAGTGAGAGCATGAAATGACAGACTGAAGCGTTGTTGGTTCATGAGATTTCTTGACAGTATAAAAAGACAAACATGGATCAAAAACACTTGTGTCAGTTCAAATGCAGATAAGAACACAAAATGTCATTTTGATGGATTTATCTACGAAACACTGGTTCTTTAATGAGGTAAATAAAAATAAGGAAGAAAAGAAGTGATTTTAAAGGGACATAAATGCTGTATTTGCTTCGTCTTTGCATGACACTGTCTTTTTATTTAGTCGTACTAAAGTTTTATGGCATCAGAATAAACCCACAAACTCTTAGTGTTTGTAATGAAGACACTCTGGTTGTTGGCTTCTCTCATGGATTTGTGTTTCTCGTCTGACGCCCACCTTCGAGCAGAGCAAATCTGCAGAGATCAGTCAGGCCTCCGTCATTCCAGCAGGGTCTCCGCCCAGATGTTCCAGCTGCAGACGACAAGCAGGCCTTTCACCTTTCAGTGAGCTCAGTGTTTCTGTCCAGGTAAATATCACAGAGCACTGACTCACAGCAATAATAAAATTACGGTAAATTTGTATTTGCCCAACAGGGCGGGTTGAAGGTGGCGTCAGCGTTGCCTGAATGGAGCCTTCAGAGGAACTCCACCCTCCACACACAGAAAATGTTTGTGACAAATTTGCTGAATACTTGTTGCTGTTAGCGAGTTCTGACCTTTTTAAGGTTGCAGCTAATTGGAAGCTTGGCAGCATTCTGATGTCTGCACCTTCGTACACAAACTGTAAACAAGTAAACAAACCTCTCTCAGGTCGACTTCTCAAATATTATCTCGCCTACCATCAATCACACGACTTCCTCTAATTTAATCTGTTTCATAGCCAAGTCTCGTCTGTACTACACTACGTACACAGAGTATTTACACTTTTTAAATAACTCCTGGACCACCCCAACCCAGCGTATGTAATGCATTTGTAATCCTTCGTACCCACGCTATGTTGCAACTAAAACTGAAGCAAAATATTAAACAGACAGGACTTTTCTCTTTGGAAATATGAAGAAAATGGACTGCAGTCTATATAAAACATGAACTATAAGTATGAAACAATAGTAGACCACTTATTCTGGCTGCTAATCCACGACCCCAAAATCTGTTCTGAACAAAAAAATTGCAAAAATGACACCTTTACTCTGAGCCAGATACTGAAAAAACTTTCTGACAGTCCATGAATGTATCATGTCTGACGTGCAATCAGGAAAAGAACAAATAAATCTGAAAGTTAAAATCAGGATATTTCATCAGAATCACATTATTCTCCATGACTGACTCAGCTGTGACCAACAGTCAAAAATTCTGTGACTTTTCGGTTGAACTGCAGGCAGTGTTTACACAGAGGAGAGAGGAGACGAGTATCGGAACAAATTAGAGAGACTGAGAGAAAAGCAAAACATACTACATTTAGATAAATAATAATCAATCAAAGGATTTCAACTCTCTTTCAGTTGTTTATGATTTACGGCATTCTAACTGTGTCATGCTGCACAGTAGACATCCCTGAGTTCTCTCTACTTCCATTCATGGTTGTGCTGTTTCCATAGAGGAGCAGGACTTTATATTGTAGTGAAAAATTAGCCCACAGTGAGTAACAACTTACAAATATGACAGGAACAAATATGGTGAGAAACAGCTCGGAGTTCAGAGGGTTAAAAAGAACCGCCTCCACAATTAAACCGATGCTCTCACACCGACCTGGAAAAAGTCAGTCACACACTTGTTTTCTTCAGGCTACTGTAACAGCATGAACCAAAAGTCACAGTTGTCGCCTCCAACTAGCTCAGAAAGCAGCAGCTCGGCTTTTTCCAGGTTTCCCCAAACTACGTAGCAGCGATGTTATTTGAGTCATACGAGCCAGTTTACAGACTCAGATCGTGAGGTGTGGTCCTCTTCCTGTACAGTCATCAAGACCCTTCTGTTTGGAACAACCTGCTACACAAGACATCATTTCTGGAGCATCTTATGTAATATGCTTCTGTACAGGTATCCTATTGTGCTATAAATAACCCAAGAAACTCTATTTCCCCTCCTGGTGATATTTACAGAAATGGCCACTAGATGATGCTGCTGCAGTTACTTCAGCTGCACCACAACAAACCAAGAGCTGCAGAGATTTGACCTTTTGACCAGAAGATGCTGCTGTTTGTCATGAGAAGAGACCCACAGCTCGGGAAAGCAGAAAGTAAAATGTTTTTAAGAAGTATTATCTCCTCTGAAACACTGACGATTATGATTTGCAGCTTCCACAGCAACCGTACTGACTGTGTCAGTGGACCTGAGTCATTTTGAACCAAATCAAACAGATTCGGTGTGGAATCATAAACTGTAGATACAGAATATTATCATCCCATTGCAGCTAATGGATTACCTATTGAGCACATAATCGCTTTCAACAGTGGGCAGCTACAGCTGGAGATGGCACCAGATGTGAGCAGGGTGGGAGGATAAAGGCTGCCGGGGAGGAAACAGTTAGTTTAGCTCCATTAGCCTTCAACGGTAGATGTGAATCCCAACAATGAATGTTTGCAAGACTACCACAGTAAAATGAAAGTTCCTGTAGGTAACTCTTGCTACTCTTTCTACTTCACTCAAACTTCAGTGATATCAGTTTAATAAATCCACAAACACCAGCCAGTCATCCACTGAACTCCTCCAGAGCTAAAGTTTCGACCAGCTTCACCTGCTGGGCACCGATTATCAAATCACATCGATGTCTTTTATTGGCAGAAGTCTTATCACAAAGTCAACAGACCTCTTTTATTGGTTTTTGTGGTGTTTTCTTTTGCAGGGAATTAGCTATTATAATGATAACACTTTTGCCTCTTTGCACACATTCACAATATCCTCAACTTAGCTCCGTCCAAGACAATTATGATTAGTTTAAAGATACACAAACAAGCAACCAACTTTTTTTCCCTTAAAGCAGAATGATAATGGGCTGCAGTCGGATTATTATGTACCAGAAAATAGGCAGCGAGACCATTTTCTTATCTAAATGAATAAGGAGCAAGGGTGCTGGAAATAGGGTGGGCCAAATGGCCATTGACCCCTTCTTTATGCCCCTGTCCCACATTGATTTTAAGTAAGTATCTGTCTGACCTGTCATGTTCATCTACTCCACACTGGTTTGCTTTTATATCTTTGTGTGGCATTAATATTTTCAAAAATGCTTTTTTTCTTCTTTTTCTTGAAATTTTATTTTTTTCTATTTTAACTTTTTAATCTAACTGTAATGTGCAGGACTCACTCAGACAAATTATTGTTCATCTTAAGAGTCTTATCCATACATTTTGGCATTTATATATATAAAAAAAACCCCAATGGGTACCTTTAAACATCTTTTGATTTATATAGGCCAGTGCCATACTATCTATTTTTATGATAATGAATGAATGAATGAATGAATGAAACGAAATGAATGAATGAAACGAAATGAATGAATGAAATGAAATGAAAAATACTTTATTTATCCCAGAAGGGAAATTCAATAAATGATGATAATTGAATAAAATAGAATTCATAATAAAATGATAATTCCTAATTTAAATGTTTATACTGTCATAATTTAATAATAAAACTTCAGTATTTTTTTTTTTTTAGAGCTGTCTGTTTGCGGAACCAAATACACCGACACTCGTTTTCAGGTCGGACCACTTAGGAGGTGGACCGTCTGTGATGCTTATTCCAGCTGGATAACGATGGCTTTCGCAGAGTTTGCAGCGGGATAAATTAAGTGTTTTAAAACTAAGCAATCAATTCAAGACGTCCACCACGTCCCATGTATGTACACAGTTATTTTAATTATCAAAACGAGTCCTGAAATCGTGTGCGAGTCGCGCACTTTTGCTGGTTTGTTAGCTAACTGCTGCTAACAGACAGTGAAAGTTGGCTTAACTCGAACTGTCTGGCAAGTCTTTTAAGCTCCGGTAGTTTGACTGTTATTTATAAATATGAACTATTAGTAAATAAACAAGAGGAACAACATCCACAATTCACTAAATGAGACTGACTTCTGTTTGAATCGACCCAAACAGCTCAAAGCTAACATGCTAGCAGCGCTGTGGTGATTGTTGTTGGCCACAAATGCATTTTCCCTGCGTTAGTCAGTGTGCAGACAGCTTCTTTTGTTATACATTATAAATATAAACTGATGTATTTTACTATTATCAAAGAGAGGACCAGGGCTAGAACAGCGTATATAGTTAGAATCACTGTTACTTGACTTGAGTATTTTAATAAATTGCTGTAATAAAACATCGCTTGTTCAAAAAAAGTAAAATTAAATACCATAAACTACACAACAATTACAGAATAATATCAGTGTGCATCCTAAAACAGTCCGTAATATAAAATATTCATTTAGGCTGCACGTAGCTAATTGCAAACAAATTATTTTCATCGTAGATTAATCTGTTCATTATTTTCTGGATTAACTGATTGTTTGGTCAATAAAATGTCAGAAAACAGTAAAATAAATAAATAAAAATAATGACGCTGATCAGTGTTTCATTACATCACATTCAAGAAGCTGGAATCATAGAACTTTGACTTTTATTTCTATTTTTAAAAAAAGTACTCAAACAGAATAATTGATTATCAAATTAGTCGGTTATTAATTTAATAGTTGACGACTCATCGATTAATTGTTGCAGCTCTAACATTCAGTAGAGCCGAACAGTTCATCAATTTCAAATAGAAATTGCAAAGGCTGCAAATTAGGATATGCATTATGCAGCGTGTCCGCCCCGGGGTGTATTTTTTAATATTTGTCATTTTAATTTGATCGTAGAATGTTCAATACTTAGATGCTGCTTCTGATCCATGAATAATGAACCTATTTCAGCTTCAGAGGCCATTTACAGAAGGTTCCTGTTATTTTCTGATTGGAATCATTTGATTTTTTTTCTTGTTATTACTTTAATTTTTCAACTTCAGACAGCCACAGCTTTTGTAGTAACTGTTTTATCTTCAGTGGCACTGAAAATTGTAATAAAAACATTTCTGTACCTTTGACTTCTCAGCCTTGTATTAGAATACAGAGCAGTTGATATGTTGATGGTGTCTCATGGTCACATGTTTCAAATGTGTTCCACAATAAAAATTGAAATGATGCTTTCAAATTATATTAGAAATCAGAATATGTGTTTGGAAAATCGCAATTAGATTTTTTGCCGAATTGTTCTGCCCTAGTATTCAGCACAAATACACCTTAAAGCAAATTGTTTGATTCTTTAATAATTTGTATTACCAAACATCTCTTTCAGTTCATTTCCATTGCAGCAACTATTTCCATGTTTGACATAATTAGGGTTTCTGTACACTACACTTCATTGCTGATAATCTTAATTACCAGCTCCGCATTTTGCCGCTGGTGAAAGAAGATTGTGAAACCTATTTTTAGCAGCGTTGTTGCTGTGTGTGATTAGAGCACAACAGAAAACACCTGGTTAGTATCAGTATCTGCCTATATAGAGCTTTATCACTATCATTAGCAGCTCCACTGAAGTGTCACAGAAAGAATGCAGCCTTGGAGCGTGAAAAAACTGTATTAAAGTTATTATCAGGGCTGCGCTTTACCTGCTATGAGTCAAAATGTGTGCTGTGACAAAGCTTTGTTTCCCCCATTCATGTTACGTGTCTTGATAGAAATGATAAAAGGTCAGAAATATCAGTGCTGTCTTGTTTGTACAAAAACTGCACTCAAGGTCACAACTTTTGTATGCTGGATAAGTAAAGGATATAAATAAGCCACTGAAACTACAACTAAAATACATAGTAGATGTATATAAAAAAGGAGGAAAACAGTAATAAAACATCCAGAAAATTGATTACAGTCAGGAAGAAATGTTAGATTGCAGCTTTCAAAACAAGTCTATGTTCTACCAAAGTTGTGGCAAACAAACTTTTTGAATGATGTAAAGTAAAAGATGTTCACGTGAGACCTGTTGGACACTAAATGCCAAATATGTGCTGCACAGCGGTCTCCAGTAACATCATCATGTTGACTGCTTTCTCTCTGCAGGATGACGACCTGCCTTGTTCCTCCCGTGCCGTCGGCCCTCGTCTCATTTCTCTCGTCGCTGCTTCCCCGCGGCTTCGCCATCGGTCCTTCGCACCTCCGTGAGGGCAGGCTGGGTCTGTGGTGGGTCGGACGCTCGCTGGAGGCCGGAGCCCTGCTGGGGGGAGACGGGGACACTGAGTGGGCCTCCCAGTACCACGCTGACCCGATGATTCACAGACAGGACGATGAACTCACAGCGACCTCTGAGTTCGAAACGGGTCAGACCAGCAGCACAGAGGAAGAAAAGGTAAAAGTCAGTACTGATAGTCTGCACACGAAACCTGCTGTGATCGCTGTTAAGGCTGAATGTGCGTGTAAGTTACTCATTTTCATGCAGAAATGAACTCATTTTATTCCACTTAAAGACCCACTCAGGTAAAAATCAGGTGTCGTTTTGCCTCGTTAACATGTCTGTATGGTGTATTTAATGATCTGGAGCACACATTATGAGTGAAACAAGTCGTCAGCACCATGACTGAGTGTTTCCACCTTGAAACTGCATTGACAGCCTTAAAAACACTTATTCAGACTTCTGGGGTTTCATACATTAAAAATCTAAAGAACCAATCCTGTCAGCGTGCAGTGGGAGCTTTCAGTGCCGTTATTCTTCTTTAGAAATGGTCTGAACATGCATGGCTGAGTTACTCCAATATTACAAGCTGCTATAGTGTAGAATAGTTTTACAGTGTTTGAGCA
>NW_007578516.1:71668-78954 GCF_000690725.1 Stegastes partitus | reverse complement strand
ATATTTTGAACATAAACAGCATTAATATAGCAGCAAACAACTATCTGCAATGTAAAAATACAGCAGTAGAGAATGTTACCCATCTGAACTCCAACTGGTTTCTGGGCATTTTTTTTGCTTCTGTCACATTTTCGCTCACTGTGGGCTCATTTCTATAAATTCCTGCACCTCTACAGAAACAGCACAACTGTGACTAGAAGGAAAGAGAACTCAGAAATGTCTTTTGTGCAGTATACCAAAGTTATAATGCTATCAATCATGAAAAAATATAAAGGAAAATTAATTTTTTTTAGTTTACAGTCGTGACTCGATGATCTGACACTAAATGTAAAACCTTTTATGTCAGATAGCAAGGCTGTCGGATTGTCAAGGCGGAGGTCGAGATACAAGGAGGGCTTGATGCTTGAAGGCTCATTTATTGATATTTATTGTTCATAGTTGTCATAGTAACTAGTGTATTGATAGAACACTACGCATCACTGGATTTCCCGCCTAATTGACCAGTGAGCTTGTGCACGTTCCGGCCACTTCCACCCTGCGGGTGCGCTCCAACAGGATGGAAGTTGTGTTGTGTCATTGTGTCCTCTTCTGTGCATGCGGGACACTTCTGAGTCGTATGAAGTTCACACAGCAGATCACATACAAGTCACATTTAATTGGAAATGGAATGAACTCACAAAAAATTGGATTTCACAGAAAAATCTGAATTGAGCATTAAGCCCTGCAGTGTGAACGTAGCCAATCTGTGGGATTGTTCAGTCAGATAATACGGCGTCATCCTGATTGGTGACATAAAATGTCATGTCGGAGTCGGAATCCAAGGCTGTTGGTATGTTAAGGCTGTTTTTAATGGGTTCCGTTCGTTTTTCCTAAAATGTGTCGGATAGCAAGGTTTTGGATTGTTAAGGGATTATCGAGTCACGACTGTACTTTACAACAAAAACCCTAAAAGCCTAGAATCAAGAGTTTTCAAAGTGCCTACAGATGTTACCGATACTGAAAAATAAGATTTGCAGTCAGAGATATTTTGTCACTTGCTTGGTGTAAACACAACCTGCAGTTCAGCTGAAAGCTTCCAGAGTTTTTGTCATTTAACTGTTTTTCACAGCTGAGTCACTCCTGGTTTCCTGGTCATGCCAAGAAGTGCAGATTATTTTTGTTTTTTACAGAATCTGATTTGGATTTTTGGCACATTTTCAAATAGGGTATATTGTTTTGAAAAAATCTTCTTTCATAGTGTCTTATTGTCATTGCACAGCCTTGAGGAACTGCTGCTTTGCATTTACTGCTCATACTGTACGAGCATGTGACACATAAAACATGTCAGGAATAAAATGATTTCGATGAAATATCACAATTTTAAGCTTAGGTTTGGTTTAGCTTTCCAGTGGACTAGCACATCACAGATGACTACTCTTTCTGTTTTCACAGTTTCTAGCTCTGATAAATGCTGTAATTTTGGTGATTGTTTTTAATAAAATCATGCCTTTCAAACCCAACTTTGTGATTCAGAGGGTTAAGCAAACTTAAGTATATTAAAACAAACTGCAACTATAATATCTCCACATGATGAACTCAGATAGTTTAGTGCAGCCAGTTGGATTCTCATGCACGTGATGCTGATACTAACTCAATGATTGCTGGTGCACCCCAGGAATTAGACTGCAGCGGGCCGTGTATGGTTGTGTGTGTGTGTGTGTGTGTGTGTGTGTGTGTGTGTACAAATATGCACTAGATAACAGAACAATTACAAAATGTCACATTGGATTTCATAATCATATTTTCTGGGCCTACCATGTGCCATGTTTGTCAACACTGCAGCTTGTGTGTCATCCGCACTTTCTTCGACTGCCGACTGTGTGTGTGCGTTGCCAACGTTTCCTGCTGCTCCGGGCTCTGTGCTGCTGACTGTGTGGTGTCCTGATTAAAAACTGGCCTATTTTTCTCCCCCACAGAGTAAAACTGGGAGAAAAAAATGTACCATCGCACTCCTGTGACGGGCCGACAGGGAACTCACAGAATAAAGAGTTAATTAGCATATAGCCCATATTATATTTAGCCTGCATTATGTGGACTTTATTCCCTGTGACCGCTCGCTGTGTTTCATGCATACAAAGATGCATTTATGCAACACACTCGCTCTAATACGTGGCAACGCGAGGTGCAGATTTTCGGCCCGTTTGGACTCAGTATGTGTTTGTTTATTTGCCCCCTAGCTTTGCCTGCCAGGCGCGAAGCCGAGCCCAGCAGAACGTGGCAGTGCAGTGTGCGTGTGTGTCGGTGTGTGTGGGCGAGTGTGCAGATGTGTGTCTCAGTGTGCGTCGAGACATCCAGCCGGGAACTGAGCTGCTGCTGTACGATGACACTGTGGGAAAACGTCACACAACAGACAAACCACAAGCACAAGAACACACAGGTAAGAGCTGCGATCGTACAGGCAGACAGATGGTTTCAGATTAACCAAACACAGGTGTAGCTTAATCAGGTTTGTAGTCACACTGAAAGTTTAATTAATGTTTAATACATTTAAGTGTCTTAAGTCTGTTGTTTATTCAAAATCAAAAGCAAATCTTTTAAAATGCACTGAACTGATTTTTGGCTTCTCTTAAAAAGTGAATATGAGCCTGAACTTTTCTTTAGTCGGTGCATCTCATCGACTTGCTTTGTCTCTTCAGATGCTATTTAAGGCTTAATTGCAGGGTTTATGGTTTATTTGAAAAAACAATCTGCTTCTACTCTTTATTCTGTAATCTCGTGACTCACTGCATCTAGTTTCAAAATTATTTTGAACAAGAGCTCACAACTGTTGGTGGCGGGTAATTCGGTGTTGTCGTGCAAACTAATCTCATTTAACGCTGACAGAGTTTTAATATCTGAGTGTAATGCGACACAGTTTCACCACTGTGACATCAAAGTTTGATTTGTAGCCTTGAGTTTTGGAATTTGGGCATCACCATCTGTTTAAACTGGACACGATGACCGAGACATGGACAAATGGCCATGTATTAGTGACTTATCAATCACCAGGTAGCCATACACTAATTCGTAACCCCTTTTATTGTCCGTTTTCCTCTAAATGGGACAATAATCTGCAAAATGAACATTATGCCACATTGAAGGAGACGTGAAACTAGCGATTGAGACCATAAACTCTGTAGGAAAATGTTTACTGGGAGAATAAATCAAGTGAGAAGTCGTGTTATTTTGTCATAGACTTAGAGGAGTCGCCCCCTGCTGGCTGTTAGAAAGAATGCAGATTTAAAGAACCCATATTCTACACATTTACAGTTTTATGACTTTATTTTTGGAGTTTACTAGAATATAGAAAAGCAGAGTCTTCTCTGATTGATCTGCTGTCCAGATGAATGTCATCCAACACTGAAAACACAACCAGATCTGTTGGTACAAGAATGCGGCTCTAGCAGGAACAATGACTTACAGCGAGGAGGCTGTTCATTCTATATTTAAGGACTAAACTAGAGTTTTGTGAGATGCAAATGTGTTACATGGTGATGTAGACAAGTAACAGAAGAAAAGCCTGGACTTTAAAGAAGGTGTTTCAGGAAGGCAAGGAGTTTTCTTTGGCAGAGAATAACTTCCTTGGTGTAGTTTGTAGGTTTTACACACCCTTCACATGCAGAAAAGGCAGCTTTATAACAAACTGAAGGAAAACCTCCAAAGCAGCATTTGGGCTCTTTAAGGCATTTGTGTCACTTTACACATTTGGAGGCTATCATTCATATCTGGTGTGTGATTTCATTAAAATCTCTCAAAGTTTGAGGTCTTAAATGCTTGGTTTTATATTTTTTTTTAAAGTAAATGAGTTTGTTCTTTATAAAGAAAAATTATTTCAAGCTGCATTAATCATAACAGAACTTTCTAACTTGCAAAAATGCACACACACACATCACATATGAAGGCTTTAAAAGTTAACGCAATCAGAACACGCATGCTGTCTTTCCACCAACGTGAACCGGGTGCTGGTTCTGAGTTGGTCCAAAATTACAAACCTTCTAAGAACAAGCAAAGTTTAGTATAATGAGCACACGAGAAATCAAATTTCAAAAAATTAAAGGTACATCAGTGGCGTTTGTTTCTTGTTTTTTATTTAAATTAATAAGCTCCTGTTTTCCATCTTCCTTTTAACCATTTTTTTGTGAGTGGAGGCTTAAATGTTCCCGAGGTGACTGATAGCATGAGGTTGCTAATGAATGAGGGGACGCTTCATTGACGTGCCAACACATTAGCAGAGTATTAGCGGTACATGTGCTATGTACCAGCGGGCCAGCTCTAATAGACATTTGATATGATCTTGCGGGCCTAGACTTTGACACTTATGGAATAAAGAGCCACCATAAAGCCACGTCGTTAATGCCCTTTATTTCAGTATTATACATCTACTTTATTCTGTCGAGGACCACAGTGTAGCGAGACAGCTAGTCTCTCTCATGGACCACTGCTGGAAAGTCTTCCTCGCTGTTCAATGCGTTAATATTTCCAGTTGGTGTTTATGTTCATGAACGTCGTAGCAAACAGTCGTCAGTGTTTGTTTACACGTTTGCGACACATAAAAATGCCAGCTGGCAATATTAAACCATTGAACAGCAGAGAAAATGAGATGTGTAACGAGCTCATCGGCTTTCCACACGCTGCCGCTTTAATTTCACATGTATGCTGAAGCTTTTCTGCTTCTAGAGGGAGCAGATGCCAGCAGGTTGCCTGAGGAGGGCTGCTTTACAAATGCAGGTATCAAAAATGGGTGTTCGTTTGGATCTAAGGCGACACAGAGGTTAGATTTGTGCTTTGCTCTGGTTATGAGTTATTGAACACAAAGAAAATTACAAGTCTACCCTCTCTTTTTGATTTCTTCTTTAATTTTTTGGATTGAGTCGACTCGAGGCTACAACAGCTTGTTTTGGATTTTTCTTTTCTTTATAAAACTGCAGTCATGATGTTGAAGTTGGTCTTGTTGTTCACGAGTGTTCTGCTCTGGCAGCTTCATATGTATAGTAAATTTCATACACAAGGCAATTCAAAGTGCTTTACAACATAATACAAACATAGTAAAGGACACAGATTTCAAATTTTGAATAATCTAAGGGTACTACGATTTAAAATCCACAGTTTAGAATAGCAGAAGTGCAGACATGAGATGTAAACACTTTTCTAAAACGGAGGTAAAATTATTTGCAGGATAAAGTATTCAGCGTAGAAAAGAAAAGTTTTTAGCTTCAGCTTGAAACAACAAAACGCTGCTTCTCTGTGTTTAGTAACAAACAGTTCTTGATTGTAGCAAAGTGCTGGCTTGGAACCAGTCTTCCTGATGGAGAGCCGGTTCTTTAGGAAGACCTGGTTCAACATTAGACTCAGAATCAGTCCTTGAACTGCTGCTTTGGTGGAAAAGGTTTCACAAAGCAACCTCAGCATTCATTTGGAGGTCTTTCTGTATAACTGACCGATAAATATCAAAGATATTCCCTTTTAGCTCTGGTTTGGCCTCCACCATCGTCTAAAGAACTCTTTGGTTCTTTAGCTGCTGAATGCTTAACTACATTCACTCCATTACAACTTTACATCTAGTCATCGATTGGCTTTTTTATACAGTTTAAAGATTGATGCTTTACAAAGATGAAGATGAGTTGATTATTTCACCCCCAAATAATTAAGAAGAGAATGACTAATTAGGTCATTGTTAACATTTTATAGACCCTTCATTTAAGTGCTCAGTGGTAGCCAACTGAAGCTTCGTGGATGAGTTCTCGGCTTTAGTCAGCTGCGTATTCATTTAAACTCGACCTTTAACTCAGCTGGAGCTCAGTGGATTCATCAACGTCAGAAAACCTCATTTTCCATCCAGTCCCGTAATTGTAGTTTCAGTCAAACATAAAGGTCTCAGTGGATGGACCTTGACGTTGACATCTTTCAACATCACTGACACAAGTTGGTTTTGAGAAAAAACGTCTCCAGTCAACAGAAACACGCCAAAAAATGAGGATGAATAACTGCAGGATGAATCATTTCTGGCCAACACAAAACGCTTCAATTAAACGGAAACACCGGGCAGGAAAACAAAATCATTAAAGCACATTTGCTATATTAAATAATGTGCTCTCCAGCTCTGCTAATCCTTTATTATTTCTGGCGAGCGGAGCATTTATGTGCGCTGATTGATAGGACGCTACGTAGGAGCTTCATGCAGAAAATACCCGGCAGCAACACACTGTGGATATCTTATTAAGCTCGTGCTCTTGTAGTGTGTGGATTCAAACAGATTGAGCCTATAAATCTTGAATGCATCTCCAAAACAATTATGAATACTAAATGGAAGATAATAAGATAAGAGCCAATTGGTCCCTGCAGGGGAAGTTAACATTGTTGTGGTGGGAAATATTAATTAGATTTAGAGGGAGGACTGTAATGGAGGCAAATACAATAACAGGTGGATAAAAGAAGGTTTTAAATGAGCAATAAATAATGAAAGAGCAACAAAAAAAAATTAGCAATGAAATAATGGAGAATGTAAACATGAGAAATTCCTCAGAGGCAAACACAGCAAAGAGAAGATCAAATTAAACCGAACACATGCAAATGAACGTTTGGTTCCATACGGAACATGTTTACATAAAAGTATGTTTATAAGTCAGGGAGGATAAATAAATGCTGTTTTATTTCAGCATTTGATGAAAATATGAACGTCCTCAGAGGAAACATCTCATTTTCAACACACAAAACAAACCACATGACTATTATTAATGATAATGAGTAAAGAGTAATTGACCATGTGTGTGCAATATTAATCCTCCAACGTCCAAACAGTTTCTGGGCGTTTTTTTTTTTTTTTTTTTACTCCTGTCGCGTTTTTACTCACTATGGGATCATTTTTAATTGCAATCTAAAGTCCTGCACCTCTATGGAAACAGCAAAGCCATGGCTAGAAGTTAAAATAACTTAAAAACGTCTTCTGTGCAGTATGACATAGATACAGTGGTGTGAATCACACTACACGACAAACTGTACATGGACCAGTCATGGTTACGGTTGGGTTCTGATATTTCTGTATAATACCTATTTGTTTCCTTGAGAGATAGATGAGAAGGTTGTAGAACAAATATGAGGCTAACACTACCAACATGTCAGCTTAGCTTAGCCAGTACTCACTTCATGAAACTTACATTGATGAGAAAAACTGGCTTATATTTGTGTTTTAAGTGTGTTGCTTGACTTGACTTTCATTTCTCCTCCACAGTTATAGCGGTTTTTGCATCTTTCAAACGTTGGTACAGAAA
>NW_007578516.1:70469-71601 GCF_000690725.1 Stegastes partitus | reverse complement strand
GTAATCTGTAACCTAGGTTTTTTTTACTCCTGTCACGTTTTTACTCACTGTGGGATCATTTTTAATTGCAATCTAAAGTCCTGCACCTCTATGGAAACAGCAAAGCCATGGCTAGAAGTTAAAATAACTTAACGTCTTCTGTGCAGTATGACATAGATACAGTGGTGTGAATCACACTACACGACAAACATGGAAGTGGAATTTATTTATTTATTTGACAAAAATTGAAACAAACGGGAATCGCAAGTGTGAAAAAAATGGCGGCTCTACATGCTGTAGGTAGTTAACCATTTACATTTTTACAGAAGGGAAATCAACAGTCCTAAAGTAACAACATTCAATATTATTAATAACAATTTGATTCTTTAACCAGTTTTGTTTATTTGGGTTTCATTTACACAAGCATCAAAGCTAGTTTTGTTCTTCAGATGGTTGTAATAACCAGGAAAACGTGATTTCTATCATACGAGGAGTGTCAGAAAAGTTTCAGGACTGGTGTCACAATAGATATGTTTCAAATCCAAACTACCAACTACAAGTTTTCCCCTTCCAAGTAATCCCCCTGGAGTCTAACACACTTCCCCAGCCTTCTCTGCCTTCACACCGCCATGCACTCCTGGAAGGATTCTTCCACGATCCTCTGCAGCTCCGTCGTCACAGCCATCTTGATGTCGTCCACGTCTTCAAAATGGTTCCCCTTGATGACCCCCTTGAGCTTGGGGAAGAGGAAACAATCCCACGGAGCCAGGTGGGGTGACTAGGGAGGATGTTCCAGCACGGAGATGTTCTTCTCAGCCAGGAGCTGTGGGATGCTCAGGGCGTTGTGAGCAGGCGTGTTGTCATGGTGAAGCAGCCACGACTTGTCCTGCCACAACTCTCGCCTCTTCTCTGAACAAAGCAAACGCCACAGGATCACTTTGTAGACGTGCTGGTTGATCGTCTGAAGAGGAAAACTTGCAGTTTGTAGTTTGGGTTTGAAATATATCTTTTGTGACACCAGTCCTGGAACTTTTCTGACACCTTGTATGTGGTCACGTAAACTGTACATGGACCAGTCATGGTTACGGTTGGGTTCTGATATTTCTGTATAATACCGATTTGTTTCCTTGAGAGATAGATGAGAAGGTTGTAG